>NC_132782.1:136671358-136974389 GCF_048418805.1 Vulpes vulpes
TCATGGTCACTTTGTTCATGAGTTCATTGGACAATAACAGGGGTGGAGACTCCAATAACATGGAGAAGGAGACTAACTGGCATCCATAGAGTAAGTCATCTTGTCCACTTCATGAAAAATCTTCCTCTGCTGAGGTCACCCTTTGATGAGCATTCATATGAGACACAACTATCTTCATGGAGATTTTGTCCCAATCAGAGAGTTTTATCCACATACCTCTTCCCCAAATTCCCAAATTCCTTGTTACTAATTTTCCAATCATGTTCCTTTCAAGTTCCCGACCAAGTAGCCAAACCATTGGCCACAACCCATGAATTTATATATAATTACACATCTGGCCATTTCTCCTTACCAAGAGAACAACTAGGTGCACTTTTCAGTTTTGTCTACCAAGGGGATTTCTCTTCACCACTGTTCTTCAGAGATGTCTCACAAGGGGGCTGTAGTGCTTCAGCTGTCCAATTTTGGCTAATGCCTGCATATTGTTCAGAACTCTCAGTAGGCCAGTCCTGAGTCTTCTCTTCCTCTGTATATTGATTGTAGGGAAACATAGGTACAGACTGAGAGAGAAAAGGCAGTGTAGCATAAGGTATGTGTTTTGTTTTCTTCATTTTTCTTTCTCTATGTGATTCTATTGATATTAAGATTTGCAGTTTTATTATATTACTTTTGTAATTATAGCTTCATTCAATAGTCTTAGTTCTTTATGAATTCCCATATATGAAATCAAAATCTTTCTTATTTTTCTTCTTTTCCCTACCTTTTCTCCATCATTTAGCTTTAAAATTTATGTTTGTGTTGTTAAATGTTTATATGGGTATTACTTAACATGTCATCTTTAAATGCTATACTTCTACTCCAGATACTAAACACGAGGGTATCTGTGTTCTTATTTTCCCACTTTCCTATTTTTTTTCCAATTTCTTTCATAATATCATCTCTAGCTTGTTAGGGAATAAAATATTTACATTTTCTTGTGTCACTCTAATCTCCAAATGTGTTTTAGTCTTGGTTCTTTAGCTTAGTGTATTAAAGCTCATGCTCAGTCCTTTGTCTTTAGAAGTTTAGTCAAGAAAGTAGGGAAACAAAACAAAACAAAAAGGATGGAAACAATAGCCCCTGAATCGTTGTGTGTTGTAATCTGTTGTCTATAGCCTGGAAATTTAAAGTCTCCTTTGGTTTGATGTTAAATCTTCAACTCTTGCTTTCTTTCCTTAAGTGTTTTCTAGATTATATTATGTTTTCTTGGTGATAAATTTTGCTCTGGAGAAACCCAAGTTCACCCTGTTTCCTTTTTATAACATACTTGATCTTTTTGCCTGATTGCTCAATGGGTTCTTTCTCATCTTTGAAGACAAGTGGATATGCTAGATTATGTCTCCATGTTGACTATTTTGGGTAAGTTCTCCCTAGCACATTCTATGGTCTTTATATAGAGAGTTTACTTGAATTGTGTTTCTAAACAGTTGCTTTTTTCTGTTTAGATTGTTATTTAGATTTTCTTCTTAGGGATTCCAGTTATGTATATGTTGGATCTTCTACACCTATCATCTGTAGCTCTCATTTTTTTCTGTAATACCTTTTAGTTCTTATTTTTATTTTTCAGTATTTGCTGTTTTTATTTTGTCTTCTATATCCCTTTTATGTTTTCCATAATGTGTTACCTTTAATCTTTTTTCAGTCTTATTTTAATTTCTGTGATATTTTCATTTTATATCTCTGCTTCTTTCCTCAGGTCTCACAGTTTACACTTCATCTCATCTGTTTCAATATTTTCTTCTTTAGATCTGGCATTTCTGCTTTGTGAGTTTTCTTGTAAAGAAGATTGTTTTTATTACTTTGTGGCAAACAGTGTTATTCATAACTTTATGTGCTCTGGGCCAGTGTTCTGTGAATGAGTGTTTTTATCTATTAAAAAGTTTACTGCTTTACTCCTTATTCTTATAGCTTCTTTGTAATGATGCTGTGCTACTTATTGAATTTACTTTTCCTCATTAAATGTATTGAATTTTTATTTATATAAAGGCACATTTAAAGTTTTGTATCATACAAAGATACATTCCCCATGGAATGCATTGAATTTTCCTGTATCAGCTCTTTGCAAAAGTTTCCTTAGGTGGGAAGAGGTCAGGATGATCTTCTGCATTAGATGGCTTTAACAAAAGAAAGACTGTTGTCTTTTTTTTTTTTTTAAGATTTATTTATTTATTCTTGAGAGACACAGAGAGAGAGAATGAGGCAGAGACACAGGCAGAGGGAGAAGCAGGCTCCTCATAGGGAGCCCAATGTGGGACTTGATCCCAAACCCCACGATCACAACCTGAGTTGAAGGCAGCCACTCAACTGCTGAGCCATCCAGGTGTCCCAAAGACTGTTGTCTTTTAGATAACACTAAACTTCCTGCAAATATAACTTTTTTTTTTTAATCTTAGCTATCTCTGGTTCCTTTGTTTCTTGAATGAGCCAGGTTCACCAGGGCTTATTCTCATTTCAGCTCATCTCCATTCTTATACCTTCCCAATCAGAAAAGGAATATAGCAAGGAATATAGCTTCTGCCCTTCAATATGTGTCTCTGAGCTTTGGGAGTATTTTTGTTTCTTTCTTTCTTAAATTCTGATGTCTGTCACTGCTGGACTCTCTGCTGGGCTTCACTCTGCTTCCTCCCATGGGGCTTCTGTGCTAACTCAATTGTTTTGCAACATTTATAAATATTTTGGAGTCTGATCTCCCGGTCCAACCAAATATGCCTTCAAGTTTTTATTTACTATTCTCCCTGCTGCCTTTAGATAAGTTACAGAAATAAAACAGGACTATTGGTTGTATGCCACCCTATTCCTGCTGATTCTCAGGATTCTTTTTCTATTGTTTAGGAATCTAATGATTCTGACATTGATTGGACATTTTATATATATAAAACTACATTCCTGTCATATATTAAGTCATTTATGGATGAGGTTATAAGATTAATTTGTAGACATCCATATGTATGTGTGTATGTGTATATATATATATATATATATATATCCCCTAAGAAAAACTAAGTAAAAAATATATATATATCCCCATATATATATATATATATATCCCCTAAGAAAAACTAAGTAAAAACATCAGGAAATTATAAAGTCAATAAAACAAGATTGAGCTCATGAATCCAATGTTTTGAAAAGAAAGATGGACTAAACATTTTTCTGGCAACAGTTCTTTTCATTTGATCTTTCATGTTCTCCTTCCAATATGCAAAAAAAAAAAAAAAATCAACCAAGAAATCAAAAAGCAGCTATACGGTATCATCAAATCCATTTTAAATCCACATATGGTTTGGAAATATTTGAAATCTAGCCACATATAAGCAAAGGCAGATGCTGGAATTGGCTTTTTTTTTTTTTAGTTGACAGTATCAGAATTATTAACTCTGTTGGATGATATTAGAAATACTCTCAGTTCCACTCATTACAATATTCCATTTTGATTGAACATTATACCCCAGAATGTACATCCACTCTTCCTTTCAGATCTCAAGTACCAGCCCAATAGTCTGCTGGTCATAATTAGAAGACTGGGCTTCTGGAGCCCATTCAATGCCAACTCTTGTCTCTTGACACCTCTGGAACTAGCATGGCCATCATGATGTGAGCTGTAGGTTTCCACATATTTGATTAGTCCCAAAGCAGTCTTTGTTGGTGCTCTAATCATTGGGGCAATTTAAGAGGAAGTTCTAGGTATATTGTTTATCTCTGTTTTTGCATGGGCCACTTCACATTTCTTAGGTCTTAAAATATAAATAGTAATGCTTTCCTTGAGAGTTTACAAACGGTTTCATATAGATGTGAGGGTTGAATGAGCATTGCACGTGAAAGTAGTTTGTAAGCTGTACAATATTAACAAATAGAAAGGTAGCATTATTTACTTTTGTTTGGCAGCAGGAGATAGCACAGAACCACTTATCCTGTATTCTCAGTGATAGAAACCAGTGGAATAGAGCACATGATATGTGTCTAAAATTGTGCTTAATTTTCTTTATTCAGTTCCGTGCTGCTAAGTGCTAAGTGTCCAAGAGTCCATTAATTATGCATCAGACCTGGTAGTGTAGCTTGATATTTGATCAACATACCTGTCCTAGAGAGAATATTCAATGGCAACCATGTTTTTGGACTTCCTTTCCTGAATGACTTTTCATCAACACATTGGCACCAGGTGTGGCTACAAAAAAACAAAAACAAAAACAAAAACATTCAAAGCAGCCATATTTAAATGCTCTAATATCTAGTGAATAGAGTTTTCATTGGACCTGACAAGACTATTGCCAAATGGAACATATGATAGCATGGCAAACTTTTTAACAAATTTTTAAACATAATGATGTGTAAAAGATTATAGATTTTTTTTATCTCATGAATTTGATAGTCTGCCTCTAGTGTGTCTTTGAAATCTTGATTCTGATTTTCAAAACTGACTAGATTATAATTCCAGTAGGCCTAAAAGTGGGGTTAAATTTTTCTTTTGTACCACACTTGAGCTACATTGATTTGGCTTTGAGTGTCCAGGTTTCTGAGAAAACGCCTTCTATTGAACAACCCGATGTTCCCCATTAAAGGTACTCTGCACCCATATTTTAGAAACTAGATCACAAACACCAGATTAGAATTCCAAATAGAAACTGAGAGTTCTGCAGAGGTTTAGCCTTTAAAATATATCTTCAGATCATCCATGGGATGAGGTGAAAGTTGGGCAAGACGTCCTCTGTTTTTGTTTTTAAGATTTTATTTATTATTCATGAAAGAGAGAGAGAGAGTGGCAGAGACACAGGCAGAGGGAGAAGCAGGCTCCATGCAGGGAGCCCCATGTGGGACTCGATCCCGTGTCTCCAGGATCATATCCTGGGCCAAAGGCAGGCACTCAACCCCTGAGCCACCCCGGGATCCTCAGAAGTCCTCTAGTTTCTAAGAGTCTTAGAGCCTTTGGATTGCTAGTTTGCAGAAATCCCCATGAACTACCCATGAAGGTGACCAAAACAACTGAGACGGTATTCAGTCACTCATTTTCTATAATTAAATTTATTGATAAGAATATTTTGATAACACTGCATTTTCTACTATGAGATAGGCAATGTACTAAATACCTGGCACATGGTATCTTACTTAATCTTCTAACTACCCTATGAAATAATTATAGTTACCTTACTTTACTAATCAGCTGGCCAGAGACACAGCAAGCTCAAGAGATGGCTGGGCTCTATCCACAGAGCTTGTGTTCTTAATCATCATGTCTCCATATTCTTCCATTTAGGCACGCTATCTATTTTATTAATTTAGGCTTTGTACTGTTACGGCATGGCAGAACTTCATCGCTTTCCTCTCAAAAATTCAAGAATAATAAAGATTTGAGTAAATACATATGGACAGTGCAGACATTTGGAGAACAAATGTTGACTTTCAGACCTTGTATTGGTATTTTACTGGAAGAATTCTTCTGGTGTGTGTGTGTGTGTGTGTGTGTGTGTGTGTGTGTGTGTCTATCTATGTATATTTATTTAGCATCGGGCCGAGGTTGAATTCTCCTAGCTCCCCGGGGATGACAACATTTTGCAAACATCCATCTGACACGCAAACATGCTGAGCTCAAGATAATATCTAAGATTTTAAAACGTGGAAAAAGGACCACGCAAAGTGTTTTGCTGATCGAAGGCAGTTGTTTATTGTCATCCCATTCAACCAAGCACATGCCTTCTGGAAGTGCTACAAATTTTTAGGTGAAAAGAATTCCGAAATCCTGTGTTTGTACACCAGCAGCCTCTAAGAGGATAAGAAATCTCCATTTGCTCACAATTCATTTCCGAATGAGCCTACCTTCTTACAAGTTGGTATATTGAGGGTAACTGTATTTTAAAAACCACTGTCAGTTTTATTAATTTTATATCTGTAAGGGACATGAGGTAGTTATAAATGTTTTATTAATTTTTTGCTTTTACAGAGTTTATCTGTTCCTACATGTACTTTGGTTGGCTTGAAATAGAATTTCCCACAGGTATTTAATTCGATTTCATTTACTCTGTATTTATTTTCAGTTCAAAATAGACAGACATCTGTTGAAGTTCAGTAGTTACGTGGATATATGCAGACATATTGTTGCCTGAAGCTGAGCATATATGAAAGTTAGACATATTGAGTAGCTCAATAAACTATGGTGCCTGCTGCCAGATGGTTTCTTCCTTGAAGTGGATATGAGAAGGTATTTCTGTGTTCTATTACCACATATATATTAAATATAAGGCTCATAAGACTTCTATCCAGATATGGAGATCACAAGATTTCTCTAATGATTAAAATGTGATTGTATTTCAGTGGGTGTTTTCTATTTGTGCTGAATATTATTTTTCTTATCCATTTGATAGGCAGGTCCTCTTACCCTCATAACTGACTTCGGAATGTAAAGGATTCTGCTATGAAAAAAAAATAGGAAGACCTGAGCTCCTATACATCTAATAAGTTGCAGTATTCTTTGAAAAATTTATTTATTTATTATTTGAGAGAGAGAGAGTGTGTGTGTGTGTGTGTGAGTGAGTGGGAAGGAGGAGCAAAGAGCGAGAGAGAGAGAATCTCAAGCAGACTGCCATCTGAGTGTGGAGCCTGGTACAGGGCTCAATCCCACCACCCCAAGATCACGACCTAAACTGAAATCAAGAGTTGGATGCTCAACTAACTGAGCTACCCAGGTGCCCCCCCATTACAGTATTTTTAAGTCTTGGACAAAATATATACTATTTCTGACAATATGCAATGATTTAAATATGCCAAAGCAATACATGGAATCAGGATTTTTATTATTGATAAAATAACATGGGTTAAGAGACTTAGCCTAATAAATAATCAATTTTTACAAGTTTTCCACTCCATCCCCTTCTCAGAGGACCAAGAGGTATGGAGAGTTAGGAGGTAGAGACTATAAGTAGGAAGCTGGCTCCTTTCTGGAAATCTCTGGAATTATAAGGAACCTTGGTGCCAAGTACTACCACCTTCTGTTGACATGGTCCTGCCATTACCATTTTCTTCCTGGGCAGATGAGGATGAGCTAAAAGTACAGAAGCCTCATAGATTTGGCTTCTGCTGTCCTATGTGTTTTATAGAATTCCAGTTCTGATCAAGAGATGTTGCTGGGGAAAATCTTTCTGACTGTGTGAAGTATTATAGAAGAGCTTGGTCTCTCTTGGCTGGTTTAAATCAGCTAAATTAGGCCTTCTAAGCTTGCTATTAAACACATTACATAATTTGTTTCACCTTTCATTGCCTTTTCTCTGGAGAATAGCTTCAGAAAATTGTTTTTTTCTTTACAGTACAGTTTCAATTTACACTTTTATACTGTAAACAGAAAAGAATGAAATAGTAAACATCCACAGACCTTCTCAGTGTATGTGGTAAAGAAACAATTGAGTACTTGGTACCAGTGGTGATAGGGAGGAAAGTGAATTATATTTTAGTTTGCTAAAACTCCACAGATTGCAAAGAGCTTGTCAGGAAGCCAATGGTATTCTCTTTTCTGATATTCCTAAAATTTTCAAAGAAGGCCTGATGTATTATGTTTATACCATGAGATCTATAGTCTTTTGATCAAAGATAGCTCCTAATTTCAAAGCATTCTTATTTCTGCTGGCATGATCAAGAGACATTTATAGTAAACTCATTATCTGTGAAGCACTGTGCTAGACTCTGCAGTTACTAGGAGAAACAGGGAAGGATCCTTGACCTGAAAATCTTACTTAGTTGGAAGAGGGGACATCTTTAAGTTTAAGACTGAGTTCTTTGAGGACAAAACTGTTTTCTATCATAACCTGGCATTGATAAGGATGTCAAATAATTTCATCAAAGTATTGGATCAACCTTCTACCTGCTGGATCATTGTACTCATTGTTAGACTTCAATGTGCATTTGAATCTCCCAGGGATCTTGTTAAAAAGCAGATTCTGATTCAGTGGGTTTGGGGTGAGGCCTAAAATTCTCAATTTCTGACAAGTTTTCAAGGGGTGTGGTTGCTGATGGTCTAAAGACACACCAAGGAACAAGTCTCTAGACCAGTGGTTCTCAACTGAGAATCACTGGCTCTATATGAGAATCACGAGAGCTTTAAAAATCCTTGATGTTTCCAACCTTTCCTATGGGTGGGAAATGCTCCCACCCACCCTACCTCACACAAGAATTTGGGAGCTTTAACCCTCTTCAGCATTCCTGACTTCAATTAGTAGGGGTCAAGAAGGAGCCCCACATGCTTACAGGAAGACTGCTCTTCTCCAGGGTTGGGGATTTTACATGTTGTCTATAAAGATGATGAAAAGTAAAGAATTTAAAAAACAAAACTCCATGTTTCATCAGCATACAGCAGCTACTCTAGAAATGTTCCAAGTATCCCTCCAAATCACATTAATAATAGACCAAGGTTTTGGGTTTGGTTTTGTTTAAGATTTTATTTATTTATGAGAGAGAGAGAGAGAGAGAGAGAGAGAGAGAGAGATTGGCAGAGGCATAGACAGAGGGAGAAGCAGGCTCCACTCAGGGAGCCCGATGTGGGGACTCCATCCCTGGACTCCAGGATTACGCCCTGGGCCGAAGGCAAGCGCTAAACCACTGAGCCACCCAGGCTTCCCTAGACCAAGGTTTTGTGGTGTTCCTTTAATATTTTTGAACTACAGCTTAAAAGAAATAGCATTTGTCTGATTTTTCCATATTGTGTTATTATATCTATTTATAGTGGTTTCTTCCTGGTACATTGGTAGGTCTTAATTAATGTTAGGAATAAATATTATGTGGGAACATAGGAAAATGAAAGCATTTCAATGACTTGTATGTTAGCTACTAAGACACAAGATACAAAAAGCGGTTAATTTTCTGTAATCACATTTCTTAAGTTTTTATTTTGAAAAATTGTAATCCTTCAGGAAAGTTGAAAATTAGTACAGTAGAAGCCACATACCCCTAATATAGAGTTGCCACTCTTAAATACTTTGCTATATTCTACTCTTTTGTTATTGTTTTTTTTTTTCTTTTTTTTTTTCCTTTTGTTATTGTTAAACTGCTTAAAAGTAGTAGACCTTGGGCAGCCCCCGTGGCTCAGCGGTTTAGCGCCGCCTTCAGCCCAGGGCGTAATCCTGGAGGCCTGGGATGGAGTCCCACATCGGGCTCGCTGCATGGAGCCTGCTTCTCCCTTTGCCTGCAGCTCTGCCTCTGTGTGTGTGTGTGTGTGTGTGTGTTTCATGAATAAATAAATAAAATCTTTTAAAAAAAATAGTAGACCTTATGATACTTCACCCCAAAATACTTTAGAATTGATAGGTTTCTTTATTCAAACTAGTTAAATATCAATAAGCCATATAAAGTTGATAATTTTTAAAGTGTTGTATTTCTTCCATTTGCTCTGTGGAATTAAAATCTCTGTGCTTTTCCCCCAAATTTGTGAATACTAATACTACAATGAAGATATAGTAATACTGTCTAGGATTAAGTGGTGTTTATTTAGGGATTTCTTACTTTGTGACAATCTATCAGACACATGGAAAATAAATAATTATATATTTGGAATAGAGAGTAGTTGATATACTTTGTTGTCTTTCCTTACATTAGTAATTTCTAACTCTACCTGAAGATGCTAAAATTATGTGACTGTATAACTTATGAAGTTAGATAAGACAGATGTCTCTCTTTTGTTAGGTGGTGTTTCCTTTATGATTGTTTCTTTTATCTTCCTGACTAGATATGGAATATTTTTAATGATACTCCATCAAGACTTTTCAACAGCTTCTATAAGCTTGATTAATGACTTTTTAATGCTAGAAAAACTATAGGTAAAAATGTAACCTTACAAAGATTTTTCTTGTTTTTACTCTCATTAGGAAATATTTTAAGCTGATAAAATAGGTAGCTGCTTACCAGGACTTTTTTTTTTTTTTTTTTGAGAATATTGACATGAACCACTCTTTCACCAACCACTGCCCTCCCAAATCCTTCCACTCTGCCTTGGAACATGCAACCCATCATGTTGTGTTGACTGATGGACTTAATAGCTGCCTCATAGGGTTGTTAGAAGGATTTAATGAGATAATACACATAACATAGCACAGTGCTGGGAACATATTCATCCCTCAATAAATGGCAGCCATTGTTTTAATAATAACTTTTATTGTGATTACCACTACTATTATTATTTTGGTTAAGTGTTCTGGGCAAAAAGAATAACATACAAAGATGGTGGCATGAGAAGGCCAGCAAAATGGATTTGGGAAGAGTGTACACAGAATGGTTCTAGATTGAATTCACAGCAAGATTCAAATCCTGGCTGTGCCACTTCCTTCCTATAGGACACTGGATAGTCTTGTTTCTTCGCTTTCAAAATGGGGATAATAATAGTACCTGCCTTAGGGAGATATTGAAATTAAATGAGAAAATAATGCAAAAGTGCTTAGCCAAATGCCTGACATAATTAAGTTCTATGTAAGCTTTAGCTAAGATAAAACTAATAGGAATCTTTTACATGAGTTGAACTTTCCTAGTGATAACTACCATTTTCTGAAGATTTGGCTTCTTCGTTTCAGCTTAAAAACACCCTCTATACTCAGGCACGTAATGGTCCCCTGGCTGGATCCAGGTATGTCCTACTCAGACCCTGGAGTACTCCTACCTAATTTGTCTCATTACCATGCAGCAATTAGATAGCAGGAATCTTGATATTATTCTTATATATTTGTTGCAAAGAAATAGTTCCCATTAATCTTTTTTATAGGTAAAGTTTATTTTTCAATAACCATACCTTGGTTTGTACTTATTGGGTTTTAAGATTACAGTTATTCTAGCTTCATAAAATGAGTCAAGGAGTTTACAGACTTTTTCTGTGGCTTTATATAGAACAACCATATGTATGACCTGGTTTTAAGGATTAAATAGAATCCAATTACAAAACTGTCTTGTCTTGATACATGTGTCTGAGCATGCCTTTTTTTTTTCTTTTTTTTCTAATGGGAGCTCTTTAATTATCTTTCCAATCTACATACAGTTATTGGTGTGCTAAAGTGTTGGCTTTTTTTTTACTTTTCTTGGACCCATTTTAGTACTTTATGCTTTTATAGAAAATCATATAATTCTTTCAGACTTTTCAAACTGATTATCTTATCAGATAAAATATTCTCTTATAGTTCTTTTAATTTGTGGTATCTTTCTCATTGCTAATCTCATTTGTTTTTGTTTTCTCATCCTTTTAATGAGACTTAGTAGATCTTTTCCATTTTTTTTTAATTTTTTTTTATTTTATTTATTTATGATAGGCACACAGTGAGAGAGAGAGAGGTAGAGACATAGGCAGAGGGAGAAGCAGGCTCCATACACCGGGAGCCCGACGTGGGATTTGATCCCAGGTCTCCAGGATCGTGCCCTGGGCCAAAGGCAGGCGCTAAACCACTGCGCCACCCAGGGATCCCGATCTTTTCCATTTTTAATTTTTTCTATTTTTGTTACTTTTTATTTCATTATTTTAATCTTTTGTCTTTATTAATTCGTGTCTCCTGCTTTCTATTGACTTATTTTGGTGTTATTTTTATTTATAATATTCAAAGTTAGAAATATTAAATTTGGGGCAGTCTGAATGGCTCAGCGGTTTAGCACCACCTTCAGTAGAGGGCATGATCCTGGAGACCCGGGATCGAGTCCAACGTCAGGCTCCCTGCATGGAGCCTGCTTCTCCCTCTGCCTGTGTCTCTGCCTCTCTCTCTGTGTGTGTCTCAAATAAATAAAATCTTTAAAAAAATTAGAAATATTAAATTTAATGTTAATATTAAATCATTTAATTTGAGTATTTTTTGCTGTAAATGTATTCTAGGAATACATTTTCATCTGCTTTTAGCTTCAGTTATATCTCATTTTAATATGAATTGTTATGTTGTTACTTTCTAGCCTGCTTTTACTTTGGTTTAGGATTTCTTTAGAGTGTTTCTTAATTTCTAATAGTTAAGCTTTTTCTCTTCCTTTTATGGTTGATTTCTAGTTTTATTGGATTATAATAAGAAAATAAGGTCTGGAAAAATCTCTGATGTCCATAATTTATTAAGGTTTTTTGTAGCCAAATGTACAATCAAATATCACAATTGGGAAAATATATATTATTTGATGTAATATACATTTTACTATGTGTATATCACATGTTTCTAAAGTTGTCTTTATTTTCAACATTGTAGTTGGATTTTTTAGCACTAAAGAACTCAAGTTTCTTTGGCACTAATGTTGCTTGGCACAAAAATATTATATCTTCTTTGTGAATGATATCTTTTGTCTTTTGATAGTACCCTTTTTCTTCTTGAATTCTTGTTTAGAATTAATATGGTAGCTATGGGGTTTTTTGGTATGTATTTTCCTGACATATTATTAATAATCACTTATGTTTGCTTTTTCCTTGTCCTTTCCCTTTTAGGTGTGTTTCTTATTAATAACATTTATTTAGCAGTTAGGTAACAGTTGTGCCTCTCCTGGGAAAGTTACTAGTGACCACTGGTACCTAGTATTTGCACTGAGCCAAAACCATTGTTACTATCTTAGGCTTTAAACAAAGGCAAGTCTTCCCTGTGGCTTGTTCTTTTGCTCTCACCTGAATCTACAGAGAATAAACTGAACCTCATCAGTCCCTGGAGATATCCGAGAAATGAGAACCACTCGCCAGGATTTACCAAGAGGTTCTAGATGTTTTCTTTGATACATTACTACAAAGAGCACTACAAAGAGGAAGGTAGAGTCATAAGATAAGTGTCAAAGTCAATGTCTTCTCTTAGATTTAATAAATATTCACATTTAGCTATACCTTCTTTTAATATTTTATTTATTTATTCACAAGAGACATAGACACAGACATAGAGAGGCAGAGACATAGGCAGAGGAAGAAGCAGGCCTCCTGCAGGTAGCTCAATGCAGGACTTGATCCCAGGACCCCGGGATCACAACCTGAGCCAAAAGGAGATGCTCAACCACTGAGCCACCCAGGCACCCTGTACCTTCTTTTTAATAGTAGCTTAAGTATATGATAAAAAATATCTACCAAATCAAATAAAGAATGTTTCATCTTAGAAGGTCATATGATTTTTTGTAAGGAGCCAGACTTTACTTATATTGAGACTCTGCCACTAATTTAACTAGCTGTGTAACTTTGGTCAGGTTAATTAATCTCTCACACTGAGATTCCTCATCTGTGAATGAGATAAATAAATGGTACTTCACGAGGTTGCTGCAAAGTTTAGATGAGCTAATACATATAAAGAGCCCAGGCATTCATTGTTTCCTTTTTACTCCTCGGGAAAATTTGATTAAACAATGGTAGAAACTCTGATTCTAGGAGTATCTTCAGAAGTCTTCTAGATTATGGAGGAGCATATCACAGAGCTATAGTATAAATTCATTTGATACTCTTACTCTAATGTTTATACAAACTACCCAATGGTTTGAAAAGGAAGAAAATATGACAAAGACTCTCTCTTTCAGAAGTTTATAGCCATTCAGTCAAGGGATGTTGCTACTGGTGGTCAAATTACCTGACTCATCAGGTTTCTTACTTCACTGAAGTCTTGTCAGTTCATGACTAGGTTCTGGTGTGACTCTCTTTCCTTTGAGCTGGATTCACTTTTACCAGCTCCTGAGTCCTGCACATCCGACAATTACTTCAGACCTCAGACATGCTAGAAACCTGAATTATTTTATGAAAGCCATTTGAAGAAGCAAAGCAGCAACTATTCTTTGTAAATCTGTTTTTAATTTATTCATTACTTTTCCTCGATCCAAATGATGCCTCGATCCCATTATAGATTCTTTGGATATAAAGAAATAAAAGGTTAATCTATAGCTGTTTGGATGAACATTTTAAAAATATTCTATTATAAAATGAAATCTCTGTCTCTCAGAACTTTAGTTCGTAAAAATCATTCTCTAACAATAATTCTATTTATCATTATTATTTAATGATGTCTAATCTTAAAACAAAAGAAATTTTTTGCTTAGGGATGACTCTGCATTGATACACGTTAGATCCAGGGATCCCCCACAACTAAGTTCTTTCCTTCCCTGCTCTTTCTTTCTTTCTTTCTTTCTTTCCTTCTTTCTTATCTATAATCTTTTGGTTTAAATGTTTAATGGTTTGTCATTGAGTTTTGTTTTGTTTCTCTTTCATGGAATTATTAAGACCTTACATCAAAGATACCATCTCCAATAAAAAAGTGCGATTTATTTTTAACTGAACCACATCGAAAGAACAAAGATAAATTAAGGTAGGTGGCACTAGACTAAATTAAAATACACTGGATTACTGACTCTATTGGAAAATTTTCTAAAGTGCATGATTTAGTCAAAATTATTAGCTCTCTTTTTTCAAAATAATCTCTACATATAACCTACATTGAACAATGTATGTGATTATGAAGTATAAATAGAATTTTGGTGGCATAAACAGTAGCACTTAAAAATACCCATATACAAATGTAGGGTGGTACTCAATGCCCTTTCATTTAACAGTTGGAAATTGAGACCTGGCAGGGGTGATAAATATTGCAATTAGGGTCTTGATAGCAGAGCATGTAGGACATTTGCTCTTCTATTTAGGATCTAAAGTGCAATCAGACTGAGCCACATTCTACCGTCCAGATTGATGCCCACTCTCTGTTGCATATTGTGCCACGAAAGGGGAAGTAGCAGCAGCCTCATGACTACCTTCAGGAGAAAGTCAACACACTCTGGCAATTTCACATTAGCAAGGGGCAATTCATCCCAGCTGTTGGCTTGGCCCTGGGAAATGCAGGCCTGGTGTGATATCTTACATTCATGGGCAGCCCCAAAAAGGAGCTGAGTTTTTGCATGAAAATAATTTATAACAAAGTGCCTTCTAAGAACAGCATATTCTAATGAGTGTTTGGCTTCTGATTTCAGACTCTTTCATTCACTTCAAAGAATCTTTTTAAAAATGTGTCTGGCGTTTCTGCTTACCATAGTACCCAGAAGTAGACAAGCCACAAAGACTGAATCTATAGAAGGCACAAGCCTGGTGCCAGGCACACGGAGGTGATCAATAATAGTAGCCATTATCATGGGAGAAAAGGTCAGCTAGAGGAATGGTCCCTAGACTGGGTGCCAAGCTAAGATTTTCCATTTCATACTGGAATTAATTTTACTAACTGAATTCTCAAGGATAGAGGTAAAATTTGCACACTTGCCTGGATTCCACAAGCAAGTCTAATCAGCCAAGAAGTATCAGCCATTCACCTCTCTGGGCTTCAGTCTTTCCAATATTTATTTAAATTTACCCCATAATGGTCCTGTGGATTATTTTCCTGCTTTCCACAGCTTCTAGCATTCATTGTTTGCACTCCTCAGTCTGGCCTCTGCTCTGCTCCTTGCCCTTGTGCTGTATCTGACTTGTCAAATCCTTATCTTCCTTGATCTCTTTGTAGCAGTTGACACCGAGGATACTCCCTCCAACTCTAAACGCTCTATCTTGGTTTCTATGACAGCACATGACTCCTTCTCAAACTCCTTGTAAGCTTCCTCCTTCTCCTCTTGTCCCTTAAAAGTCCGTCGTCAGCTTTCTCCTCATTCTGCACTCTCTTTTTCAGAAGACCCATCCATTTCCATGACGTCAGTTACCACACACATGCTGATAATTCACAAATGTGTTTCCTTAGCAACAGAACTCCAGATCTTTATATCCAGACCCTTATTCAATATCACTACTTAACATCTCACACTTCCATGTTCACTCTTCCACCCAAACTCCATAGCACATTGCATACAACTCTATTAAAACATTTCTTATAACTAACTGTATTGTAATTGTCTTTTTTCTTATCTGTCTTACCTGCAAGATTCTTTTATCATTATTTCCCTAAGACTTAGTACAGTGCTTTATCATGGAAGAAATCATTAAATGACCTCAGAATACAGGAATACTAGAGATTGTTCCAAACTATCTGGGTTATATTCAATTTAAATTGAAATACCCCAGATACTCACTTGAAGTGTAAATTAATGTTTAAATTCATGATTGTACCTTTAAATGATTGAATTGTCTGATTTAGCTCTTCCCATGGGTAATAGATTTCTTTGTATTTAGTTTCCCTTAGGTAATAAACATTCACTAATCTTTTTTCTTAAAAAAATCCAACTTTGTTGAAGCATAATTTAAATCAAATAAAATGTGCCCATTTAAAGTACAAATATGCACACCCATTACCCCAGTTAAAATGCAGAATATTTTCATCACTCCAAATGGTTCTCTGTAGTCAATTCTCCTCCTTCCCTCCCTTGCAAAGTTGACCCTAGGTAACTACTAGTCTGCTTTCTGTCCCTATTTATTAGTGTTGCCTAATTCTGGAATATATAAATGGAATCAAACAGTATATGTTTATTGATATCTGACTTTTGGCTAAACATAATTTTTTCAAGATTTACACATATTCACACATGTAAGAGTTGATTCATCTCTTTGTATCACTGAATAGCATTCCACTGTAGAAATGTACCACAATCTATCCATTCACCTGTTGACAGACATTTGGATTGTTTCCAGTTTCGCATACTATGAATAAAGCTACGATGAATATGAATGTACAAATCTTTACGTGTGTGGACATATTTTCTTTCTTTCTTTCTTTTCTTTCCTTTCTTTCTTTCTTTCTTTCTTTCTTTCTTTCTTTCTTTCTTTTTCTTTTCTTTTCTTTTCTTTCTTTCTTTTAGAGAAGTGGGGATGGCCAGAGAAAGAGAGAGGGAGAAACTTAGCAGACTTTGCACTGAGCACGGAGACTGTGCTGCTGCTGTGGGGCTCAATCTCATGATCCTGAGATCAGGACCTGAGCCAAAACCATGAGTTGGAGGCTTAACTGACTGTACCACCCAGATGCCCCCACATTTTCTTTCTTTTCTTTAATAACCTAAGAGTGGAATTGTAGGGCTATGTGGTGAGTGCCTGTTTAATTATAACAAGCTGCCAAACTGTTTTCCAAAGTGGCTGCACCGTTTACATTCCCAGTACCAATTGTATGAGAATTCCAGATACTCCACATCCTCTCCAACATTTAGTATGATCAATCTTTCTAATTTTATTATCTGGGTCTTCATTTCTAGAATGTAAACTTCAAGAGAGCTAGTACCTACCTTGTCTTGTCATTTCTATCTCTTTGGTACTCAATAAATTGTTGGTGCTGAGGCCACAGACATGTGTAGGTATTCAATAAATATCTGATGAATGAATAATCAATTAATGAAAAACAACAGGCACTAAGTTGCTGAACCTATTCCTGGAACTGCAAGTTATCCAGTGTAAAGGCTGTGGGCTGAGTGCTCTGTGCAAAGGCTGTGGGCTGAGTGCTCTGTGCATTGGCACAGCTTTCATTTAGCACCTCTTCTGTATCTAACATTAAGAAGACTCTTTACTTACTTTATCTCACTGAACCCCTATGACAACCTTGTGAGAGCAGTACTATTATTATCCTCATTTATGGGTGAGGACACTGAGGCTCAGAGAGATTAAGGACAAACACCACTCAGTGACAAAACCCAGATAGTTAGATCCCCAGGTCATCAAATGCACTTGGAAGGAGTTTGAACTCTATCCTGTGGTCAATGAAAGGACGTTGGAATTTGCTGGTAAGAGCTGATTTGTGCTTTAGGAGGATCACTGTGAGGCTGTACTGAGAAAAGAAGGGAAGAGGACAAAAGGGAAGTCAGTGAGGAGGCTGTTCAATACGGCTGACAAGAGCCATGGCAGTTATTCCAAGGACAGCAAGAGGGATCAGACTTGAAGGATTTCCTAGGAGGCAGATAAAATTCAGCAACCAACTGGTTGTGGGTGTAAAGGAGGGAGACACTAAGCATGACTCAGGGTATGGATGTGTTATTCAGATGTCTGTTATCTTGAATCTTGCATATACTCCCAATCCCAGTGTTTGTCATAGGGTTCTCAAAGCCATGTTACTCATGCCTCAGTTCCGTGAGCTGAGAAGGCCTAAGAGTCAGCACATGAAGTGTTGAGCTGTTGCTAGTTACCAAGGTCATGCTACATCATGGATAGGAAGCAGTAACATAGAAATAAATCGGGGACAAAGAGCTTCCTTCCATTTTAGTTCTGCTGTGTAGACTTAGTCATGTTTTTACTGGTGTTGCAGAAGTAGCATTTCAAATCTTATTCCTCTCCTGTGAAATCTAAACCAAGGCAGAGGTTAGGTTTGGAGTGTGTGTGTATGTGTCTTGTTTTATTTTCAAAGAGTTTTGTTGGTTGATTTTTTTTTTTTAAGCTGCACTAGATGTTCCAGTAGTTCAATGTTCCTTAGGGACTATTCTACACAGCCCATATTTCATACAGTCAGACCTCTGAGAAAGAACTGAGCCCTTTTAGGGTATGTGTTGTGGTATGCTCAACAATGTACTTCTGGCAGCTACATGATAGGAGTCAGAGCTCAACTCCTCACAGCTGTGACCCCCCTTTCACTCCACATAAAGCAACAGCGCCTTGTTGCCCCGAAGGTGTTCTTGAAAGATACTTCTGAGGCTCTGCTCAGCCTCAGAGATGTTCCTGATTCTTAAACATGAACCAAGGCTGGCTCCTACCAGCAAACTGAACTACCCTATGGCAGACAGCTCACAATGCAAATGCGGGGCAAGTAGACCTTGAAATTGAACTCTTTACTCTTTAAGTTGTTTTCATTGTCTGTAGCCAGTTAGGTAGTTGAAGGGAAATGCTACCCAACAAATAATGGTTTACAAAGGAAACCTCCCAGTTCAATGAAAGAGTGTGTCTTCCTTATTATGGGAGATGCCGTGTCATAAGTGGGTGTTTTGTGCTCAGTTGAATGAAAAAAAAAAATAGATCAGTCTTAAAAACTGTTAATGATAGAACACATGGCATAAATTACACCGTAAACTCCAAACAACTCTGAAATTATAAACATTGCTTAGTCAAGGCTTTTCTTTTAACGATGCCCTGATGTCGCTGGCATAGCCCAGTGATTTCAGTCAGGGTTATTTTACTTGAAAGGAGGAATTTCTTTTCCAAAAAAAGTCTCTCTAAGAAAAGCTGTCTTCCTGGCCAACTTAATGAAACATCTTGCTCCAATGGCCTGTGTCATGTCTTCCCTGGGGCCAGGGCCAGGCAATATGAGCTAGAGAAGGTTTGAGAGAAGAGTCATGTGATGAGGAGAAGCTGCAGGCTTGGTCCTGACATGGGCAGGAGGCTGACTCAAGTTAGCAGGAACTGTGACTAAATAGAGACTGTCAGGATTCCAAGCCAATATCCCTGAGACCTGGTGCAGAGTAAGCATTTCATTCGGAAGGTCTTCCTGCACTTGCCTATCAGAATAGCTCTCTAGGGGTGGGCAAGCAGAGTGTCTTCTAATGGGTAAGAATAATATTTACATCATTTACAATTGTTTTAAAGCACTTTTTATAGGCCAGGCCCTTGGCCAAATAATGTATGTATATTACCTTATTTAATTTTAACAACCCTTGAGAAAGGCAGTATTCTTATGCGTTCATTATAGATGCTAACTGGGGCTCAGAGAGGTTAAACTTTGCCGAAGGTCATATAGCAAGTAATGGAAGCCAGGATTCTAACCAAGGTCAGTCTGACTGCAAAACCCAATCAACTATTAACAGCTATGTTCTATTTCCTCCATGAGGGTTAATTAAGAAAACACGTGTTTCATCAAGTGTTTTGGAAGCAGCAAATGCTATAGACGTGCTAGTGAAAGACTATAGAGTCAGAAGAGCAGACGTATTCCACCTCTTAATAGCTCTGAGTGTAAGTTTTGTCTGTAAGATATTTGCATACCGGTTTACCCTCAATACCAGTTTACCCTTAAAGAGGAGGTGCCCAACAAGGAAAAAAAAAAAAAAAAATACCAGTTTACCCTCAATACCAGTTTACTGGAGAACCAAAGACCAACGACCAGCTCACCTTTGGTCATTACAATGTGAGAGCCTTTTTGTTCAGTGCTAATCTGTAACAGGTGTTCCACTTTCCCTGATTTAGCTCCATCTCCCTTCATCTTTGTCTTTTCTTGCATGCTGACCCCAGATTACACTTTAACTCCAGGCTTGTCAACCTATAAATATGCAATTGGTTAGCAGGGGAAAGGTGAGAGAGTATGAATAGTTTGATCTAGCACATCCTCACTGTTGGAACAGGGATATGTGCCTGCCCTCTATGGAAAGGTAGCACCGTATCTATAAACAAACAAGCTCTGTGACATGAAAAAGAAAATTTAAATGAACAGGAATATTATTTTTCTAACTCTAAGACATTTTCTTCTAGCCAGAAATGTAAGATTAGGCAATCATCGATCTAGCCAGTGCACCTCTACAATTAGACAGATCCCTGCCACATGGGGATGCTTTAGTGACAGTGTGCCATGGGTCTCTGAGTTCATTCGTATGGCAAACCTCCTTATGTCCTACTCATTTATTCAGTGAATGTTCATTGAGCCTGTCCTCTGTGCCCGGTGCTGTGCTGTTTAGATGACAAACAGTCCCAGCCTCAGAAAGGGTCACAACAGGGACGCCTGGGTGGCTCAGAGGTTGAGCATCTGACTTTGGCTCAGGGCGTGATCTCAGGATCTGGGATGGAGTCACCCATCAGGCTCCACGTGAGGAGCCTGCTTCTCCCTCTGCCTATGTCTCTGCCTCTTTCTCGTCTCTCATGAATAAATAAATAAATCTTTAAAAAAAAAGGGGGGGTCACAACGTAGTGGGGAATTACAGTATAAACAAAAAAATCATAATATAATATGGAATATGCTATGAGAAAATTGTGGGGAAAAAATGCTAAGGCTATGCAGGAAAAGAAGCCTATAACTGCTTCTCATTCAGGGAAATGAGGGTAGAGTCTGTAGCTCCTCTCTCTACTTGCCCAACAGCAAGCCTCAGAGACGCAGAGGGGACAGACAGCTTTGGCTCCTAATTTCTGACTCATTTCTCAACAGCAGACTGGGGCATATTGAAAGGCCCGAGAGATAAGTGTTTAAGTAAAATCCAGCATTTTCACCCCTTTGAATTTTAGTGAACAGTAAGTTGGTGGTCACAGAGCCCATCCAGGGGTGGTGGCATTTCACCTTGGAAGGGTACCAAATACAGCAGTGAGCAAATTCAGAAGCTTTATTTCCACATGGCTGCTTATTCACATAACTAATTAGAGGGGTTTTATTTTCGGCAGAATTATTTGTGGGGCATCTGGGTGGCTCAGTCAGTTAACCATCCGACTCTTGACCTCAACTCAGGTCTTGATCTCAGGGTCATGAGTTCAAGCCCTATTCAAACCCTCCACACTGGGCATGGAGCCAACTTAAAAAAAAAAAAGTGAGAGGTATTGACATGTCATGAATGTGGCTCATGCTTCTGAGTCAGTTGCATCCCTTGATAGTTAGGGGAGAAGCTGAGCGAGGTGCTTTTCAGTCCTCTCACATATAACAAAATAGAAGCCACTTAAGAGGTTGAAATGTGGATGGGAAAGGAAAAGCATTTTTCAAACTTTAAAATGTTATGCAAACAATATTTAATATCTCCTTTTAGCTACTTATCACTACTTATGTTCCCAAGAGGCTTTTGTACACAACATCGCACTAAGGAGACCGATGGTGGAGAGATTGATCTTTACAAGATATTTTTGGAAAAATATGACATCAGATGCTCTGAAACATGAACTCCTCTTCTGTCCAGATCACATTTTCAACAGCTTCCAGAATAGCAGTTCCAGTAGTCAATCTGTGCTATGTAGAATGATGATCTTTGAAAAAAAAGATGCTGCTGATCATCACCAAAAAATATTGGACTTGTCACCTTTTTTCTTTTTCTACTTAAAACTTGAAAACATTGAGAAAAAAAAAAAAAGCTTTTTTGGAGAAGATTTTTTTCCCCTTTTGAATATGAGAATTGTGGCCCAAAGTTCAATCCAAACCAAATTTCAAATGTGGAATTATAACCCCTACCTCTGAATGGAAACCATGGAGCCCCTTCGCCAGACAGAATGGCAATTGGCAGTTCTACCTTGGTCTCCTAGGACACATGCAGCAGGATAGGAACCAAGAAAAAGAACAAGGAAGGAACAGAAGGGGAAATGCTAAAACCATCTGTCCAGAGTGGGGTTTTTTATGCTGTTGGCACAACAGTCCCTCTTGTTATCTTAACTAGAGTCTAGTCTTCCTCCTATGACTACATTGAGAAGAAAAAGCAGTAAACCTCTCCTGCATTATTGATTTCGGAGAGTTAGTGTTTTTCACTGGAGGGAATATCAGAATGGGGGTCAGGAGACCGGGTTCTAGCCTGACTTCACCATTAATACACTGAACCCTTTATAGCAGTTCCATTGCCCTCCTATAACCTGGGGCATCATCTGTAAATGTGGGTTAACAGTCATACCTACTTTAGAGGTCATGGCGAGGAAAACATACTGCAGTGTATACAGTACCACTTTAGACTTTCTACACTAGAAGGAGGGAGCCAAAGCTAGTCCCTCTGCATACTCAGGCTCTGGGGTCTCATGGGGAGTGAACACAGTTATCTTGGAGCCCACATTATGACCCATCCTCTCTATTCCTCTTTCTCTGAGCCATGTCCGAAGTAGGGGAGAATTATCTTGCACTGTCGGCGCTAGCATCATTCTTCTCCTGTGGCCTGTGCCCTTCAGATGGGCCAGACAATGCCAGCAAGATGAGCCTGTCACTGTCTCGGTCTTGTCCATCCTAGTCCAGGAGCTGTGATGCTGGGGCCACGGCGCTGTGCCTGCAGGCTGAATGCCCTTTGCCACTGCCAACCTGTGGTCTTACTTAGGGACCAACTCCTATTACTGTGGTCCACAGCCCCAGGGGTTATTTTTATTTTCTAACAGCAGTGGAGCTTGTTCATTTTGAACTTCCCATTTCTCTGCAACAGGGAAATTGGTTTTAAACAAGTAGACAAATACGTGGGTTCAAAAGTTGGTTATAATGAGTTTTAAGTAAAAACAGAGTGGTAAACGGAAAAAGAGATAAACGGGAAATCATCTGATAAAGAATTATCTGACAAGGCAAAATTTTAAAAATTTAAATTTAATAAATAGAAGATAATTAGAGTAAAATTTAATAAGTACTTCTGACTATGGAAGATAAAAGTCTCTGGTTGCAATTGTGTTACAGCAATAGCATGTTGATTTATTGGTTTATTGTCCCATATAGTGGCCATCAATATGTTCTTTTATGGGGCATGGTTCACCACATGGTGATCTTAGCTGCTGATATGCTTTAGCAACAACTGTGCAGTAAAATGGATTAGATTTCTTATTATACCATCCTCTGGTCATGGCTTCTTTCTTCTTACCTTTCTTCCAGAATACATTTATGCATAACATATGTGTGTAGTCTTCAAAACAGCCTAACCTATAACCAGTGCAGGCATAGGTACAAATAGAAACTGCCCTAGTATTTACTTGTGGATTATTTTCTACATTTTTTCCATTTCTAAATCCTCCCAATAGACCAATTTTCTCTGTTACCAGAGAATATATTTCTCTTTAAGTTTGTAAAAGGAGCTACATAAAATTCTCCAGACACATGTTTAAAATGTGTGGTCAAACTGGCATCTGTACTTGGAAATGGCCAGTGGTGGAGAATTCTTAAGTTTGTCTGATGATACCTCAAAGAGATTTTTTTTTAAAATGGAACATTAGGCTCTCAATTATGAATTGTTCCCACATTTTAGATCTACCCAGTGGACCTTTCAACTTGATGCTGTTTTTTGTTATTAATGAAAAAAACCTATTCAGTTATGAAGCCTGGTTCTTAGTATTTTGACTTTAGAGAAAGTCAAAATTTAATTTAGAAAGTTAACCTGTGGAATAAACTATGTCTCATGTGAAATCATTTAGAGACAAACGTGTTTTTATAATATGCACTATGTGATCAATTTATGTTTTTCCAAAGAGTTGCCAGATTCAATGGACTCAAAAGGCCTACTGTTAATGCAAAATTTAAGCTATGGAAAACTTGCTTTTCCAAGCACTAGGAATTTCCCTTCATAGCCTGGAGTCCTCTGCTTTGTTGATCCAAGATGTCAAGTACTGCAACAGTTACCTGATGCATGAGAAGATTAAACACTGCTGAAACACAGCTGAAGATTAAAAACCACTAAAGCACAGTAATTGATGGGAAAGTGAATGACCGAGGTAGGAAGGAGGAAAATAAACTCACGTGTCTATAAAGATATTAAAGGAAGAAATGGTGGGAAATTGGGTAGCTTTACTTCATGTATCAGACAGAGCCAAAATTAATTCACTTAGAAGTCTGCAGACAGATACTAAGGTGCAGTAAGAGCCTGGGCCTTGTCTCCAACAAGTGATGGGTTCAAATCTTTGCCCTTCAGATAACTAGCTCAGTGGCCCTGGATTTTTGTTTGTTTTCTCTGTAGCTGTTTCCTCATATGTAAAATGAGAAAATAATTTTGACCTTAGAGGGTAATTATGATAGTTAAATATAAACATCTTCATAAAACTCTTAATATCTGACACTTAGTGTTCAATAAATAGAAAGAAATTCAGAAAATGTCAGTTTTATTATAGCTAGGAACTATAGAACAATTTACCCTTTACTCTTTTTTTAATTTATTTTTTATTTTTTTCCTTTACTCTTTTTTTAAACAGTGTTGAGACATTATTTACATGCCATAAAATTCACCCATGTTAAAGTATATAAGTGAACGATATTTTGGTAAATCTATAGAGTTGTGCAACCATCACTGCAATCCAAACCCAGTTTTAGAACATTTACATTAGCACAAAAAAATTGCCTCCTGTCTGTTTGAAGATCTCTGCCCAACTAACCACTGATCTGCTTCCTATCCGTATATTTGTCTTTGATGAACATTTTATGTAAATGCAACCATAAAATATGTTGTCATTTGCATCTGGTTCTTTCATTTAGCATAATCTTTTTGAGATTCATTCATGTTGTAGCATATATCAGTTCCTCATTTCTTGTTATTGCTGAAAAGAATTCTATTATATGGATATATCCTATTTTGTGCATTCATTCACCAATTGGTAGGTTGTTTTCAGTCAGTTTGGACTGTTTCTAGTTTTTGGGGTGTTACAATAATGCTTCTTTATACATTCATATATATGTCTTTGTATGGACATACAGTATCATTTCTCATGGGTAAATTCTTAGAAGTGGAATTTTTGGGTTGTATGATAAGTTCTGTTTTTCCTACCTCCTCACCAATGCTTGGAATTGTCTTGTCTTTTTGATCATAGTCATTCTAGTAGGTATGTAGTAGTATCTCATTTTTGGTTTTAAATTGCATTTCTCTAATGAGTAATGATGTAGAACATCTTTTCACGTATTAGCAGTCTATGTGTCTTTGTTGGTAAAATTACCTTTTAATTCTTTTGCCCATTTCTTTGCCCATTTCATTGCTTGTATTATTGAGTTGTAAGAATTCTTTATATATGCTGAATACACATCCTTTATCAGATGTGTTATTTATAAATATTTTCTCTCAGGTTCTAGCTTATCTTTTGCTCTTAAAAAGACACCAATAAGAAAATGAAAAGTTTTAAATTTTGAAATGAAAATTTAAAAATTTCCCAACTTTATCACTTTTTTTTGCCAAACTTTATCACTATTTAATGGATTATGCATTTGGTATCATATCTAAGAACTCTTTCTAATCCAAGGCCACAAAGATTTTCTCCTATTATTTTTTTTCCCAGAAATGTTTTATTACTAGCTCTTAAATTTATTCTGGGATCTATCTGAAGTTAATTTTTAAGTAACGTGTGAAGAAAGGATCAAAGTTCATATTTTTTTGCATGTGACCATCCAATTTTTTTCCCAAACTATTTGTTGAAAAGATTTTCCTTTCCCCCATTGAATTACCATGGCACCTTTGCTGAAAAATCAAATGACCATACATGTAAGGTCATTTTCTTTAATTTCTCTCAACATTGTTTAGTAGTTTTCAGTGTACAAGTCCATCATTCATTTTGTTAAATTTAATTCTAAGCACTTTATTCTTTTCGATGCTGTTGTGAATGTAAGTGTTCTCTTACTTTTATTTTAGATTGTTGATAGTATAGAAATACAACTAACTTTTGTATATTGATCTTGCATTATGTGCTCTTGCTAACCTATTTATTCTAATAGGTTATTAATTGATTGCTTGGTATTTTCTACATTTGGATCATGTTTTCTGCAAATAATGACAGTACTCTGTCTTCTTCAACATAGAAACTTAATTTTTTTCTCCTTTATTTCACCCACAAGAACATCCAGTACAATGTTGAGAGGAGGATGTTGAGAAGAAGTGAAAGGAGACCCTTGTGTTTCCTAGGGAGAAAGTATTTTGTCTTTCAACATTAAATATGATGTTAGCTGTGAATTTTTTGCAGATGCCCTTTATCAGGCTGCAGATATGTCCTCATAGTCTTAGTCTCTTAAGAGTTTTTATTATGAAAGTGTACTGGATTTTTTTGAATGCTTTCTCTGCATCTACTAAGATTTTCATGTTTTTTCCCTTTATTCTATCAATCTGATGCATTACATTAATTGATATGTTAAGCCAACCTTGTATTGCTGACCTTAGTACTATGTGGTTATGGTGTATAATCCTTTTCATGTGTTGCTTATTCCATTTGATACATATAGCATCTATGTTCATGTGGAAGACGTTGTTCTCATTTCTTCAGCCATCTCTTTCTGACTTTGGTATTAAGGTAATACTGGTCTCCTAGAATGAATTGGGAAGTATTCTCCTCTCCATTTTCTGAGAGTTTATGAATAACTTGTATTATATTTTCTTTAAATATTTGATACAATTCATCAATGAAGCCACAGAGATCAGGAATTTTCTTTGTGGGGGGGATTATTAATAGTAATTTGTAGCTTTCTAGGAGTTTGTCTACTTCATCTAAATTCTCTAATTTGCTGACACAAAGTGATTATTTTTAATTTCTGTAGTTAGTAGTGATCCCCCCTTTTTCATCTTTGATTTTCTTAATTTCTGTCTTCTCTTTCTTTTACTTGTTCAATCCAGCTAAAGATTTGTAAATTTTATTGATCTTTCCAAAGAGTCAACTGCTGGTTTCATTGATTGTCTCTCTTGGTTTTGTATTTTCTATTTCATTCATTTATACTTAAATCCCTCAGAAACCAACACAATATTCCAAAGTCTCACCTTTCTCTTTAGTCTTATAACTTATAATTCAGATTCATTCAGGAGATTTTTTTGAACCAAACCAAACCAAAGAGAATCCTAGAATATGGTGTTGATCTTTGAGGATATAAAGATCCCTTCAGGCTTTCTCCAAAGGGTTTTTTTTTAAAATCTCTGAACCTCCAAATCACTTTTCTGTCACATACAAAGCTTTTAAGTGTTTTAAGTTATTTAACCTCTGTACTCAATCCAATTCCTCAGACATCTCCAAAACCTATTTTTCATAAATAGCCCATTCATGTCTCCCCTTACAGTTTTGTTTTGAGGAAGTCCTTTCCTTAGCAAGGAAGTGTGTAAAGAAAATAATCTGTCAAAGGTAAACATGATATATAATCTGTGAAACAAAAGATTTTTATCCTTAGCTCCTGTTTCTAGCACCACATAAATCCACTCAAAACAGAAAAAGAATAAATGAAAGTCTTCTTGTCCTTCAGTTTACAAACTTCTGAAGGAATCCAATATTTTGCTCTTTTTCTGCTGTTTCAAAGGTCTGTTGAGAGCTGCTAATAAAGTCAGTTTCCATCAAGGGCTTCTGCTTAAGGTTGGAGAAGGTAGAAAGGGACTGGTATTTTTCAAAGCATAATAATTTGACAAGTGGTACCAGAAATGTGGTAAGATAAATAGGGTGATTACATGTCTGCAGGTTATGAGCATAGTTTTTTTAGGAAGCTCTCCAAATGGTCAAGTTTTTCCAAGGAAAACAACAAAGAAAGGGAGCAAACCAAGACTACTTAGGAAAGTTTCAAAATAATAGACCTAGACTGCCCCCTGGAAAAATGGCCTCTTGTAAACTGAAAATTTTTAGTCAAGCCAGTTAAATGCTTGATGACCACTTTGGCTAGTTCCTCCTCCTTTCTTTAGCTTCAAAAATAATTTTTTAATGATCTTGATATATTTTACAATTTGATCAATGATGCAGAAATAATTGTCAAACCCTACCTTCCCCCATCCTATCCTATGATGGTCATGAAAGATCCATGTTGAGAAACCAAGTGTGGCAGATCACAAGGAGCAATTTGTAGACCTGAAGGAAGGTTCTAGAATTAATGTATGAGTCCATAAATGCCTGGGGGTTTGCTGTGCTGTCCTCCATGGTCCACCAGGGTTTCTACTCAGCTTCCTGCTTAACATTACACGTCTTACCTACCTACTTCACTCCTTCCAGCCTCTCTTCCCCTAGAAGTTGACTCAAGCTTATGGCTTCAACCTGGGCACACTGCTTTATATCCTTCAAGCCTCATGTGAAGATGAGCCCCGCCTCCACTCAGAGAGCCCTGCAATATCATCACCAGACTAAATCAGGTAGGAGGCGAACCTCCTTATGATCTGGACTGCAAATGTCCTACCTCTTTGCCCTAACTATCTGAGGTTATTCCCATCTCCCTAGAAGCCCATAATGTAGCATGGAACTCCTTGCTGAGGCCACACACAATACGACTACATCCAGGGAGAGTGCTGAGAAGCTGTAAAGCAAAGGTCTGCTGACTCTGTCATTCTGTGCTGGGCTTTGGGAAAGTCAGTGGGCTCAGCAGTCCTTGTTTTTTTCCCTTCAGGTTTTAGGGGCAAATCCGAGAAGCCCTTCAGGATGTAATAGAAAAACACGATTTTAGTGGAGAGGCAGTTATCTTCTTCTTTGCCTAGTCAGCCCATAGAATAGAAAGCCAATTCAACATCTAGTATTCTACTGGGCAATATTAGGTTTCAATAGTAGTTACACATGTGTAACCAAGCTAGGCACTGGCCCAGCAAATGAATCCCAGAATATAATCAGGGAAGTAGGATTTGCTCGGAGTAGAAGCTGGAAGGAATTAATGACAACTCATGGTAAAGGGGGTAATGCCAAGAAGAATGGAATATAGTGTAGTAAAGGGCATCAGGCGCCAGGATGCCTACCTCCCTGCTGCTCTTCAACCCTGCCCTACCCAGTGCTTTACTGCAGAAACCTGGCATGTGATGGAGCCCCTTAGTAGCTTTCAGAATCAAACTCTTTCATGGCTACAGTCTGAATTGAAATGTCCATGACAGCGATCAAAGAAGGCGAGCACTTAAGAAAAATTTGTGGTGAATTTTCCAAAGAGGAATTTGTGTGTCTGCCTGTCTGCTAATGAATCTGTCTGCTTCTTTCTTGAGTACTAACCAAGTGAACATCTGCATGACAGAAGACTGAATAAGATGCTCAGTGGAAGCCCTCAAGGGAATGCCGATAATTGAAAGTGTTTTTGCCCTTTTAAAAAAATGTCTAGGTTAACAAAGGGTTCGTTTGGTGGTAGTAAAAGATTCTGTGATATAGCCAACAGCTCTCTTCCATCAGAGATAATTTACATTCTTGGTGTGGGATTCCAAAAGCCATTTTCTTCTAGTTTCTGTTGCAGTATTACAAATATGGCATGTCCTGCCTGCCATAGAGGCTGTCCCTCTGCTCATTCCCCATGAGCTATTGTGTATTTCATCAGTATTTACGTTCACATGCAGGTGTGTGAGACAGGTATATTGACTCTCAGAGTTTATCACTTTAAACTACTTATGAAGGGTCTCGCTTGGAATTAAGCAAATAACAAATTCTACCCATTTCACAAAGCACACACTAAGCAAATGCATGGCCTAGATTTTCATTATAGAGAAGACAGAGACGGGCAGTTCTGTGTCACTGTAGAACCATTTAATTTTAGAAATTGAGAGAGACTCAGTAGGTCATTGTCATCCAGCCCTCGCCTTGGCAACCCATTTTCCCTGGGCAGAAGACCTCCAGTTTACGTTCATAGGGAAAATGTGCTTGGTAGGACTTGGGGTGTTTCAAGTCAGCTATGCTTATTTTAAAGAAGGAAAATGAGGCTTCTCTCCTTCCCTTCATTGGGAGACTACCAAAATGCACTTTTCCATCCTAATGACGAAGGTGCCATCTCTCCCTTCACTATCTGCCTGCTATGTTCAGGGTATTTAGTTCTTACCTGAAACTTACGTTATCTGGTCTTGATTATAGGATTTACAAGTGCATATAGGTCCTCCTAATTTGAAAATATCAGTACATTAACTCTGGCTGTGTTGGTGCCCCTCCCCCCCCTTCATTTGGTCAGCAGGTCCATGGAAAGTTCTTTAATTTTTTACTCATTGAACAGATAACATTTTTTTCCAGATACTTCTGAAGGAGTAGGCCTTTAGGATACCTCATAATAGTTACCCACTATCTAACTGTAACCTCAAATAAACCTTGTAAACAATCTGGGTCCTTATCTACAACATGATGATGCATTTGGATTCTTTTAGTACTTCTCAAGCCTCTGATAACAGAGGAAATTGAGTACCTACTCCCTTAGCTTGAGATAACCTGCTACAAGCCTGAATTTTCTTTTAAATCTCATGTTTTGTTATTTAAAATATAGGTAAAGATGCAAAAATAACTTTTTACCAATTTTTAAGTCAAATTAAAACTCAAGAAAGCTTCATGATACTTATTTAATGGCTTTACGCACCCCTGGTGTTGACAGATGTTCTTCAAATTAAGATGCACAAGTCATCACCCTATGATCTTCTACTTTATGTAGCTATTTCTGGTAATCAAGCCAACATAAAATACCTACTATATGCAAGGCATTTGGTCAGACTCTAGTCTTGAACTAAGGCATCGTATACCACCACTACCCTGAGGCTGATTACTGGCTGTGTTCAAGACATAACCATCACATAGACTAGTGTGTCAGTAACTGTTTATTGATGACCTGGCTCCATGGATCCCACAGCTCATAGCAGGATTTTCACATCAAGGCCTTGGACCCTCAGGAGCAAGTGGCATTTCCCTAGCCTCCACAGGAAAGGAGGGCTGGGGATGGGAGTTTGAACTTTGTTTCATTAAAATCACTTGGTCTTGTCTGTTTTATATAGTAGATTTTTACTTAAAGCTTTGTGTTTTTTGTAGATGTCCTTTATCCAATCAAGAATTTTACTTTCCCGCTAGGCTTCTGAGAGTTTTGGCCAATAATTGATGTTGGATTTTGTCTAAAATGCTTTTTCTGCATTTTATTATCATGTAATTATTCTATAATTTTTACTTTGTTAAAATGGTTGGTTATTTACATTGATTTTTTAAAAATGTTAGACCAACCTTATATTCCAAGGACATATGCATTATTCTCTTTGTGTATTACTGCATTCAGTTTGCTAAGTTTTGTTGTTGTTTGTGTAGTTTTTTTATAACGTCCTTGTCTCCTTTTTGTATCAGTGTGTGACTGACTTCATATAACATATTGGCATGTATTCTTTCCTTTTCAATTTTCTGGAAGAATGTGTACACAATTGGTATTATTTCTTCCATAAATATTTACCAGGGTCACTATCTGGGCGTGGAGTTTATTGTATGAAATGATTTTTAACTATGAAATCAACATATTTAATAAGTATAGGGCCAACCAAGTTATCTATTTCTCCTTGAGTAAGCTTTGGTAGTTTGTTCCATTCCATCTAAGTCAGCAAATTTGTTGACATGAACTTTTCATAACATTCCCTTATTGTAGTGTTAATATCTGAGGAATCTGTAATGATGTTGCTTCTCTACTCCTTGATGTTGGTAATTGGTATCTTCTCTATTTTTTTCCTGATCAGCCTAGCTAGAAGCTTATACATTTTATTGCTCTCAAAGAACCAGTACTTGGTTTAATTGATTTTTCTCTATTGCTTGCTGTTTTCTATTTTAATGATTTGGGCATTGATCTTTATTATTTTCATTCTTCTGCAATTACCTTGGGCTTAATTTGCCTTTCTTTTTCTAGTTTACTTAGGTAGAAGCTGAGGTCATTGATTTGAGACTTTTTCTTTCTTTTTTTTTTTAATTTTTATTTATGATAGTCACAGAGAGAGAGAGAGAGGCAGAGACACAGGCAGAGGGAGAAGCAGGCTCCATGCACCGGGAGCCTGACGTGGGATTCGATCCGGGTCTCCAGGATCGCGCCCTGGGCCAAAGGCAGGCGCCAAACCGCTGCGCCACCCAGGGATCCCGACTTTTTCTTTTCTAATATAGGCATTCACTACTATGAATTTCCCCCTTGGTACTACTTTAACAGCATCCTACAATTTTGATGTTATGTTTCAGTTTTAGTTAGTTCAAAACAGTTTTTATTTCTTTTTTGAGTTATTCTTTGACCACTCAGTTATTTCTAAGTGTTTTATTTCATTCCCAAATATTTGGGGATCTTCCAGATATCTTTCTGTTATTGATTTCTTTACACACAAGCACTGATCAGTATTTAACTGAATACTCAAGGAAACCCCTTTGCGGATTTCCTCTGTGTAGCCGTCTCCCCTCTAGTACTCTGGCCTATTAACTTACTGCCTTTCTCTCCCCAGGCTTTAAGCTACATCTCCTTAACTCAGGATGTCCTTTGGGTGCCTCCTGGTTTCCCCCTTCTGTACCACACCCAGGAAATTCTCTCAAAGTATAAAGCTGGGATAATCACAGGGCTCACCTTATTTTTGTCCATCTTTCAGAGACCACTATACTTCATTGCCTGATGCCTAGTGTCTTGAAAATTGTTATTTTATACATTCTGTCTGTTTTCTGGCTGTTTCAGGCAGGAGAGCAAGTCTAGTTCCTATGACTTCATCTTGCCTTGAAGTAGAAGTCTGGATTGTGTTTTTTAACATTTATCTTCATCCTTGCCGCATCTAGTACAGTACTGTTTGCAAGAAGTAAAACTCCATGTGTACAAATGAAGTACAGAAGTCTTGGGTTCTGGGCCCCTGTGTTTGGAATAATAGATTATGTGCCCTTGAGCAATCACTTGCCATCTCTGAATATAATCATCTACCCTGTCCAGTCTAATAATAGTAAGAGTTTTCACTTAATGAGCATATGACAGGCACTGTGCTAACAGCTTTACATAATTATCTCATGTAATATTTATAAGACAATTTAGCAAAGATTATCTAATTTAATCCTCACAGATTCCTATCACTTAAACTCTATTAACCCACATTTCGTGATGAGAATACTGATCCTTTAGCCAAGTTGGGTATCTTGCCTCAAGTAACTCATCTGGTAAGTTCAAGTGATGTAGTTTTGAAATAGGTGAGGTTTAAGTGGGATGACGTCCAGAGCCAATGGCCAAGAATGAATTCTTGAGACATCTTTGGTGTAAAATGGTGCTTTTATTAAAGCATGAGGACAGGACCTCCAGGGCAGAAAGAGGTATTATCTCAGGCTTGTGAGGAGTGACGACAGTGTATTTTCAAAGTGGTCACTGTATGCTTGGCTAAAGCCTCTACATGTAATTTTACATTAATAAAGGTAGTTCCTAGGACAGATATGACTAACCATCAAGAAGCCCTCTTTGTTTGGGTCCAGCCTTAACAATATCCTAATTACAAGATTACAAGGAATCACTGGCAAGTGGAAGACTTGTCTCAAGAGATAAGGGCATCCTCAAATGTTATCATCTAATCCAATCATAGGGAAAGTGAGGTCACCCATTATCTCCACAATTCCATAGTTAGCCTCATAGAATGGGGTAGGCTCTGGCTTTTAGGGAAAGCCACACAGAATTGGTTAAAATGCTAGGTGGGTTATACAATTGTTGGGGAATCAATTCTTTTTTTTTTTTTTTAGCTGTTTAAATAATCATATGCCCATGGGGTCCTGTTATTATCCCCAAAGAATAAGAAACAAGAAGATTGTCTATACATGAGCTATTGTGGCAAATTCTCTAAGGTTTACCTCAAGCTGTAGCTTAGGTAAACAACAAACATTTAAAGACAATCAGAGCTAGAATTTAGCATCCACAAAGGTGAGTTATTGAAACATAGTTTTTCTCTTTAAAATAACCCTAATTTCCAGAGATAGTCAAATCAAGACTAATTTGTTTACAAAACAATTCCAATTTGAACATATTTGGCCTAATTATTTATATAAGCAAGAGTAATGACTGATCATATAGATCTTTTAGAACCTATTTTGCTGGAACTTTTTATAAGAATCTCTATGTTGAACTTTTCATAGCCTCTCCAGACCAGAAGCCAAGCCAAGTACTTGCTATCAGACATGCTGACAATACCTGTTCATGAGGTATTTGGGCAGATTCCTCTTCACGAGGTCACCAAAGTATCCTGAGGTTCCTGCATTTGCCAGAACGTAACATTCTTTATTCACTTGGTGAGGGTGCTAGGAACTCTGTAAGCAAGGTATCAGGCCAACATTTCTAAGTGGCTTTATGGCTCCAGGTTTCATAAAGTCAACTGAGGTTGACTTAAAGCTGTTTGGTCATATCTGAGTCTATGCATGTCTCTCAAATATGACATTCCAGTCAAAATCTTGGTAACATAACCAGTATTTCCAGTGGTGTCCCATTACAAGGAGAACAGATTCTTATTGAACTTATGCAAATGACTATGATTGCCATGGAAGAAAGAATACTGAGACCTTCTGAATTTCAGAGGGCTCAGATAGAAAAGTTAAACACTTTGTTTTATTATTATTTCTATATATCACCGATGTCTTAAGAGAAAGTTTCCCTATTCTGGAATAGTAAATATTAGAGAATTAGCAATGTTTCAACCAAGAGTTACAAAAATAAATAACTATGATTATTTTTCTCAGTTTACCTAGTCCCATGTTATTATTTCTTGTTCGGTTTGTTTTTTGTTTTTTTGTTTTTTTTCTTGTTCGGTTTGGATGCAACTTTGATTAGTTCTGGAAATTCTTACCCATTACGGTTTTAGGATTTTAAAGACACCAAAAACTTGCATTTTTCCTAAAAGTCCTTCATATGAATCTTCTTGAAGATGAAACTCATTTTTCAAGAGAATAAGAACAATTATAAATGGCAAAGGACTCAAAAATGGACACAGTTAAAGATCTGAGGAGAGGTTACAACATAGCTGGCAAGGAAATCTAGTTATTTCATTGCAACACATATCATTTCAATAAACAAAATATCAAATGATGACCTTCTATTAAAACACTAAAACTTTAGGAATTGCACATAACCTCTAGAATAGTTATAGCATTTACCCAAACAACATAACCTAAGGCTTATTTAACGGTGCTTCCAGAGTAACAACATACCAAATAAAAAGGCCTAGTGAGTTAGAGAGATTTCTCTTATAATTTAATTTTTGGAAAGTTTGTTAAAACCTCAGAAAGGTATAGCATATGTTGGGGATCCCTGGGTGGCTCAGGGGTTGAGCGCCTGCCTTCGGCCCAAGGCTTGATCCCAGAGTCGCGGAATTGGGTCCCACGTTGGGCTCCCTGCATAGAGCCTGCTTCTCCCTCTGCCTATGTCTCTGCCTCTCTCTGTGTGTCTCTCATGAATAAATAAATAAAATCTTTAAAAAAAAAAGTTATAGCATATGTTTGAATAGGATTACAGATCATTACAAAACTCAAACTTTATTTAACCAAGGAAACAGTAAGACTATAAAGGTAAATATATAGGGTGATAGAGTTGCTAGCAAAACTTAGCTCCTGTAATATTGAGAAGTTTTAACCATGTGATCAGAGAACCTGATTAAGATAAAACATGGAAACTGGTTTTCTTGGGACACCTGGGTGGCTCAGTGGATGAGCCTCTGCCTTCTGCTCAGGGCATGATCCTGGAGTCCTGGGATCAAGTCCCACATTGGGCTCCCTGCATGGAACCTGCTTCTTCCTCTGCCTGTGTCTCTGCCTCTCTCTCTCTTTCTCTCTCTGTCTCTCATGAATGAATAAATAAAATATTAAAAAAAAAAAAAGTAGACCAATGTTTCAAGAGAACCTTGTCTTTTGAACAGAGAAAAAAAGGGTAATTTCAATCCTATACCAGTGTACTTTTAAAATCCTTTCATTTCAACGTTAGTCGGTTCTCAATACACCTAAAATTCCTTTCCAAGGTTTTCCCATCACAAACCTTCTACAACTTTCCTTTGCATTTAGATTTTGTCCCAAGCCATTTTTTTCCAGTCTTATTTAAGACAAAAGTATTCTTTTGCCTTCAGCAAAATGTATTTGCATTCCTTACATCTTTTTTACAGATAGCATTACTTCCCTTATTTTCATCAGTCTTGATTACATTTAATAGAATTTTGCATTCTTTATAGGAAACTTAGTCTCTAGTGAAAACGAATAAGGAATTGTCAACTGTTATACCAAAACTCTTTATATGACAAATTTATGAATCTATTAAGCATAAAGCATGTTTACCAACAGACTTAAGTATCCTTAGTTTCTCTAGAATAAGAAGTCAAAAGTACAAACCTACATCCAGTAATCAATGCTTTGGCACTTTATCCACCTACCATTATATAACCCACTTGGCATTTTAATCAATTCTGTGTGGCTTTCCCTAAAAGCCAGAGCATACCCTACTCCTAACTACGGAATTGTGGAGATAATGCGTGACCTCACTTTCCCTATGATTGGATTACATAACACTTGAGGATGCCCTTATCTCTTGAGACAAATCTTCCAGTGATTCCTTGTAATTATTGTTAATGCTGGACAGCAAACAAAGAGGGCTTCTTGATGGTTTTATTCCTTAGTCATATCTGTCCTTGGAACTACCTCTATTAATATAAAATTACATGTAGAGGCTTTAGCCAAACATACAGTGACCAACTTGGAAGTCATCACTCCTCACAAGCCCCAGACAGCATCTCTTCCTGCCCAGGGGTCCTGTCTGCATGCTTTAATAAACCACGATTTTATACCAAAGATGTCTCAAGAATTCATTCTTGGCCATTGGCTCTGGACCTCACCCCACCAAACCTCACCTATTTCAAACTTACATCATTTGGCCGCCAACATGGGGGTTGGAGTCTTTACATCTGGACTCTCAGCTTCGGTGCAAAATTGGTGAATATTTTCTTCTCTTCCTTTTACTCTCATTCTAGGAGCCCTTCAAGGAGTACGGCCTTCTTGGAACACTTTCATGCCAATTGCTCAGGCTGCAATCCTCTAGGCTGTGGTTACTCTATAGGGAGAAAAAAGCCTGCCTTTTGGCTGGAAGTTAGTACCCTGCCGAGATGGTAATAAGATCCAGAAACTTGATGCCCTCTCTTTATTCCTGTCCTTATACAAAGTTGTCTGTCTTGGGCACAGGACAGCCACCTAAGCCATCAGGACAGCTGCCAATCGTAAGACTCCCAGTGAAGTTTCCTCCTTATTGATCTAATGTGATCCACTTCACATCCCTGGTCTAGCCACTTCTGGCCACAAGACCTCCATTGGGAGTCAGTGGAAACCAGTACCCAAATGAATTAAAACCCACTGGAGAGTGTTTCCTAGGGAAGTTGACTGTAAAGACTACATGTGTTGGAATGTCACTTAGACCACGATGAATTTCTATCTTTACTGTTTTCTACAAATGTCCTCTACTAACTACTTAAGCTACAAAATTGTGTAATTTCCCCTTGTAAAACTTTTCTAGCCTTCTCCATGGGTTAAAAACAGCGGGTTCTTCAAAACAAGGTGAAAAAAGGTATGACCTTCATGGCACAACCTTCAAGGCACTGTATTTCAGTCCATACACCAGCACCATCATAGTCTAGAATGCGATGGGGAAGTGTGTGTGTGTGTGTGGGGGGCAGGCCTCCACCCTAGAGGGGCCTTAAACAGCTGCAGTGATCATGGTGATTTTGTTTCAGGGGACACCTCCAGCTGCTTTGACATCAGAAACCTATGCTGCGTGGGATGCCACCTGGGAGTGGTGGTAGTGGGGATTTTCTTTGGTAATGGACCTTCTCTTTCAGGGGCATGAGGCTTCTAGTTCAGTCCCCAAGGACTCTCCTTTGGGATGCCTTTTAACCCATTGGAAACAATTTGGATTGTAAAATTTAGGAAAAGGGAGGTTTCCAAAAGATTTTCATATGCTAAGGAGGACCTACAAAAGATACTGGAGGCCATTAGTATTGTCAAGTTAAGGATGTTTTTCCCTCTAGCAAGGTATGAGCATTAAGATAATTAGGAACTTCCTGGAGGAATGTCACACATATCCCACCTTGAGATGGGGGGTTGTCAGGTGTCAGTTTGTTCTTTGTCCTGAGCTAGTCTTCTGTTCCCTCATCAGTAGGAGGTTCAAGCAAATCCAAGACCTGAGTCTTACTGCCTCACACTTGATAGGGCTTGTGAAATTATGAGAGGTAGTAGATGCAAACATGCCTTACAGAATGTAAAGCTTAGTGAAAAATAGTCATTATTTGGTAATAATATTTCACTATCAATGAATTAATTTTTTTTTAAATTTTTATTTATTTATGATAGTCATCAGAGAGAGAGAGAGAGAGGCAGAGACACAGGCAGAGGGAGAAGCAGGCTCCATGCACCGGGAGCCCGACGTGGGATTCGATCCCGGGTCTCCAGGATCGCGCCCTGGGCCAAAGGCAGGCGCCAAACCGCTGCGCCACCCAGGGATCCCCAATGAATTAATTTAATTTCTATTTCTACATATACCAGAAAAGCAAAACAAAACATACCGGTATTCCCAATTTTGAAAAGACGGCTTCAAGGACTTTGTGATATGTTATTATTCAGTATGTTTATAACTCATGAATTATAGGCTAGATGAATCAGAAGTTTGCTTCACAGATTTACTAAAAATGAGTAATATTTGCCCTTATTGCCTTGAATCATGATTGCACAGATACAGGGCCCAGCCTTTGATTTTCTACACTGTGGTAGTTAGGGAAGGCTCAAATGAAGATAATGTTTTATCTTGTCATCTGCTTATCAGACACAGCTGGCGGGAGCAACAAGTCCACTCTGCCTGCCAAGCAAACTTTAGGGCTCTGCTCCATGGAGGCGTGGGGGTGGGGGGTGGGGATATGATTTGACATGATCCAGGCAATGTACATTTGGACTGGCTTGAGGCCATTTCACGTTTTGTTGTAAACAGTTTAGAAATCTGCAGTCTCATCTGAGGTTTCATATAGAAAAAGTATGTTGTGTTGTTGAATAAACTGGGCAAATAAGAGGAGGGGGTAGCGGGCCCACTCCTTTGTGTCTATGCAGGAATGCTGACTTTCCAGTTTTTAACAAAGGGATCTCAGACTTCTCCTTAAGTGGCTCAAGACACAGCTGGGGTCACTAGAGGGGGAAAAGAAGACTCTATAGTGTAAACAAATAGAAAAGTCTTAGAGGATGGGTTACTTTTTAAGGTCATGTTCTCAGGTCAAATAGCTGATGGCACAAGTCAGTGCAGTGGTGCAGTGCGTTCAAGTGTTCATGTAGGAAGCTGCTGAAATTCTGAATTCTCTGCTGAAGACTTTAGTGACAAACTGAAATGTCATCTATTTTTTTTTCTTTGGAAATGAGAACCTTTTTTGTTTGCTGGTTGGTTTTCCCTTTAGCTTCTAGTCCTGTCTGGCAAAACAGCCTGTGCATAGAATGGATTCCTATCCATCACTTACCTCTAGTCCTATTAGCCGTCTCATGCTAAGAATTTGTCTCAGGACAAAAAATAAATAAAAAAAAATCAGGCACGCTGCATTATATTTTTCTTTCCTTCTTTTAAAAAAGATTATTTATTTAATTTTTTTAAATTGAAGTTCAATTTGCCAACATCTAGCATAACACCTAGTGCTCATCCTGTCAAGTCCCCCCCTCAGTGCCCGTCACCCAGTCACCCCATCTTCCTGCCCACCTCCCCTTCCACTACCCCTTGTTCATTTTCCAGAATTAGGTGTCTCTCATGCTCTGTCTCCCTCACTGATATTTTCACTCATTTTCTCTCCTTTCCCCTTTATTCCATTTCACTATTTTTTATATTCCCCGAATAAGTGAGACCATAAATTGTTTGTCCTTCTCCGACTGACGTACTTCACTCAGTGTAATACCCTCCAATTCCATCCACGTTGAAGCAAATGGTGGGTATTCGTCATTTTTTCCATTGTATACATAGACCATGACTTCTCTATCCATTCATCTGTCAGTGGACACCGAGGCTCCTTCCACAGTTTGGCTATTGTGGACATTGCTGCTATGAACATTGGGGTGCAGATGTCCCAGCGTTTCACTGCATCTGTATCTTTGGGGTAAATCCCCAGCAGTGCAATTGCTGGGTCGTAGGGCAGATCTATTTTTAACTCTTTGAGGAACCTCCACACAGTTTTCCAGAGTGGCTGCACCAGTTCACATTCCAACCAACAGCGCAAGAGGGTTCCCCTTTCTCCACATCCTCTCCAACATTTGTTGTTTCCTGTCTTGTTGATTTTCACCCTTCTTACTGGTATGAGATGGTATCACACTGTGGCTTTGATTTGTATTTCCCTGATGGCAAGTGATGCGGAGCATTTTCTCATGTGGTTGTTGGCCATGTCTGTCTTCCTCTGTGAAATTTCTCTTCATGTCTTTTGCCCATTTCATGATTGGACTCTTTGTTACTTCGCTGTTGAGTTTAAGAAATTCTTTATAGATCTTGGATACTAGCCCTTAATCTGATAGGTTATTTGCAAATATCTTCTCCCAGTTTCTATGGTATATATCTATATCTTTGCCAGTTTCTATGGTGTAAATACTAACATAAATTCAAGCAACAAACGTGATGCCACTGGATGGCAGTTGGAAAGATTTGCTGACATTCAGCCTACAAGTCAATATAAAGCTGGCTTCAGCATACCACTGGCCCTGGGCACCTGTCTTTTTTAATAGTTGTCTTTCAGTTTTGTTGACTATTTCTTTGGCTGTGCAGAAGCTTTTTATCTTGATGAAGTCCCAATAATTCATTTTTGCTTTTGTTTCCCTTGCCTTTATGGATGTATCTTGCAAGAAGTTGCTGTGGCCAAGTTCAAAAAGGGTTGCCTGTGTTCTCCTCTAGGATTTTGATGGATTCTTGTCTCACATTTAGATCTTTCAACCATTTTGAGTTTATCTTTGTGTATGGTATAAGAGAATGGTCTAGTTTCATTCTTCTGCACGTGGCTGTCCAATTTTCCCAGCACCATTTATTGAAGAGACGGTCTTTTTTCTAGTGGATAGTCTTCCCTGCTTTGTCGAATATTAGTTGACCATAGAGTTGAGGGGCCATTTCCGGATTCTCTATTCTGTTCCATTGATCCATGTGTCTGTTTTTGTGCCAGTACCACACTGTCTTGATGATCACAGCTTTGTAGTACAACCTGAAATCTGGCATTGTGATGCCCCCAGCTCTGGTTTTCTTTTTTAATATTCCTCTGGCTATTCAGGATCTTTTCTGATTCCATACAAATCTTAAGATGATTTGTTCCAACTCTCTGAAGAAAGTACATGGTATTTTGATAGGGAAGCTGCATTATATTTTTCAAGCAGAAAATGTCAACGTGCAGATTAAGAGGTCAATGCTGCCACACTTGGTCAACCAACTAAGAATGTTTCTCTTGAAATAACCCAGAGTCATCATTCATTCATTCATTTCACTATTTTAAAAATAATTTTTCTCTTCTGCTAAAATAATATATGTTGGGCCAGTGGGATCAAGCGGGGTCGGGAGGCACCAACAAAATGGCGGCAGACCCTGCACCTTGTGGCCCCCACCTCAGAACTTTCCTTCCATCAGCAGACCACCCAAGGCACGTTATCCAGGGGAGACAGGACCTATGCAGGAAACCTGAACCGTACCTTACCCAGACCCCATATAAGGCATAAGCAGTTATGGCCCCATACGGATTCCACCAGTAACATATCCTAATACCTATCACCACATACAGACACACCCCTTCTCCCTCCCCCCTTAAAAAGCCCACTTGCAACTCCCCTGTGCATGACTTCCCTCTCTCTCCCTCCCCAGCAAGCCAGGAACCTCCACCAAGAGTGCGTCCCATTAAAAGCTTGCCTCCACCAACTTTTGCCTGGCCTCTCTATTTCATTTCACTACCAATTGGATTAAACCTGACAATATAGTTCTTTAAGTAAGTAGCCACTAGAAATACTGGGCCAACCAGTCTTTTCCCAGTGAGAAATAGTTTTCAGATTTCTGATTTCTGTTTTGAAAGTTTTGGTAGGCACACTAAGTCAGTTCAGTGAGTGGATGGCTGAAGTAATGTCTCTTGGATCATCCACAAATCAATAAAAGTGAGATCTATTTCATTCATCTTTGTATCCCAGGAATTCAGTTCAGTGCCTTGTGTAGAGCAAGTACCCAGTACAAATTTGTTGTGTGAATACACGAGGAAGATATTCCTGTTCCATCTTGTGGAAGATGACAAAAGAATCAGGAAATTATTTGCATGCTTCTTGCGGGAAACAGATCATTTTGGGATTCAGTGATTATTCAAGTTGGATTTCTAAGGACTCTCCCTGACTTGATTCCATAATTCTTTTCAACATGGAGTGTTCAATATTTCATTGGATGTAGGTTGGAATATTTCTAAGCCTTTTCACCAAACTGCTCATGAACTAGACCCAGAAAGTTACAGAGAGTTCTTCTTTCATTTTAAGTTTTCCTCAGCTCAACATTTGCAGAGCCCAACTGACTGAAACTAAATCAGAAATATTGTTTGAGTGTGAAGGGATATCTGCTAAAAACATTCCAATTCTAGAACTTACATAAAGACAATGTGAAGTCATTATTCATCATGGATAGCCTTCTCCTTGATGCTTTGTCTACTGCACTTCCATCTTGTCAAGTTTTATGAGTTTAGTATAAATGCTTTAAGAAGGCAGTGCTGTGAAATATAGTGTTGATTAATTATGCTACATATTTTTCTTTTGCATCTTTTCACAATTCTTTAAAGAAATATCAAAGATGATTGATGCAGAATATTGTAAAAAGTCATATGAGTAGGATTCCTATTTGTAGATAATAAGAACAGAGAAATAAAACCTGAGATGTCCACCTAGTCTTGCAGATGGATCCTAGCTACCTTCTGTTCTGTGGGCTGGCTGTGCCTTTTTCATGGCCACCAATGTGTCCTTCTCTCTTCATTGCTATTCTCTGCTTCTGTCTTTTCATCTTTATACAATTAGATCAGTGGACTGTAAGCAACTTTCTGCTGTAACTGTTTTAGACCAGTGCTTCACAAACTTCATTGTGTCCTTGTTATTAAAGTTCAGATTCTGGGATCCCTGGGTGGCCCAGCGGTTTGGCGCCTGCCTTTGGCCCAGGACGCGATCCTGGAGACCCGGGATTGAATCCCACGTTGGGCTCCCGGTGCATGGAGCCTGCTTCTCCCTCTGCCTGTGTCTCTGCCTCTCTCTCTCTCTGTGACTATCATAAAAAAATAAAATAAAAAATAAAGTTCAGATTCTGATTTAGTAGCACACAGGTCCTGGGTGTGGTAAGATTCTGCATTTCTAACGTGCTCCAAACGATGCCAATTAAATCAGAATCTTTGAGGGTAGACCCAGGCAGTAGCATACTGGTAAATGTTAGCTACTGGCTCTCCCAAAGAAGGACACCTTGATTTGTAGTGTTTGCCAGTTTCTATGGTGTAAATACTAACATAAATTCAAGCAACAAACGTGATGCCAGTGGACGGCAGTTGGAAAGATTTGCTGACATTCAGCCTACAAGTCAATATAAAGCTGGCTTCAGCATACCACTGGCCCTGGACACCTGTCTTTTTTAATAGCTCTCCAAGAGGGTAAGCTATAAATGTGATTCCAGTATGAGGCCAAAATGGAGAACTGCTGTTCTACAGTGAAAACCACCTCTATCATTTAAAGATACAAATGCTTCTGTTTTCTTCACTCAACCTTGGTTACTGGACCACAGACAGTATCTGCCCTTTTACCTCATTAGTCAACTCTCATTCTCAAAACCATCTCCAAATCTGCCCAATGTCACACTTCCTCTAGCACAATATTTAGTGTAGTACCTATGAATCCAATTTAACTCTACTCGTAGAACCTACTTCTACTTCTGCTCAGTCCCAGGCCACCCGCCTGAGTGTCATTCCACTCAATCTTATCTGCTTTTGTGTAAGACAATAGATTGACAGCAGCCATATTGTTTTGAAATCTAAAATGAAAACTTTTCCAGTTAGAGTCAAGTCATCAGGCTAGTGGCAGCAACATCCTTCTGCGTCCTGCCACGTTTAACACTCAGGACCTGCATTCACTTCACTATAGTCACCTGTGGATCAGGGAATGCATATCCTAAAGGAATCAGGTTCTGGCTCTGCTCTTGATTGTTCAATGGCCCTGGACAAGTAACTTATCCTTTCTTAGCCTCAGTTTTCTCACTGGCAAAATGCAGACAATGATTGTGTTTACTTCATAGGATGAAGAATTACATTAGGTATATAAAGACATAGGTAGCTCCAGTGTCTGGCACAGAGTGGGCACTCAATAAGTGTGAGTTATGATTATAACTTACTAGTATAATTCTACAGCTGATGATAACCTCATGTTCTAAGAACTCAGAGAGCACAGACACGCATTAGTTGATACAATCAGAAATAAGCAGATAACCCAGCCAGGGTTCAAGACTGCCTAACAGCTTACCAGCTCAAGGCCATTACCAAGCCCTGGATATATCAACACCCTCCAGAGCACAGCACAGCACCACAAATTTTTGTCTTCTCTCTCTTATCTAATCATAACTTCAACTTTACGTTTTAAACTTCCTCACTCCCTTTTTATGGATTGAAATGAAATAGAATCTGACATACTTCTTTTAGCCCCGCCAATACAGATGCATTTATTATGGTAATTTTTTGTGTGGGAAGGTAAGAGCAGGGATTGGGGGGGTGGGGGGGTGGAGAACCATTAATCAATTCCTTTGTTGAGATCAGCAAGAAATCTTGGGTTCAGTGTCCACTGGTGGCTGTCAGGATTACTCAGAACACCATGAGGACTATTTAAAAAACAGACAGAAAGAACACTTGTACTCAGGAAGAAGTGAATATCTAAATGAAGAACTGATGTTTTAGCAGGAAGGAAGAGCAGATAAATGGCAACCTCCCACATGGAAACTTTCCGCTAATTTCTCCCTTACTTAAATGGGAAGCCACTGCCTTTGAATTATAGGCGGTCACTTTTCTTTTGAAATACATTCTTGTTTCATGATTTATGACAATTATGCATGAGACAAGGTTTGTTCCACAGAAAAATACAGCATACTTATCATAAATGATATAATGCATTGGTCATGGCAGTTCAGTTTTGTGAAGGGTTACATATTTCATTTTGCAAAGAAGCAAAATTCAACCTTTGGCAAATGGCACCCATTTTATCACAGAAAATAAAGATAGATTTCTTAGGCACAAGGATTTTTTCTTTTAAGGCTTGCTTAAATTTCTCCTTGTCCAGACCAACATCCTGACCCCTACTCCCTACCAAAACAAACAAAAAATCCCAAATCCTCAGACATGTTTTGGGAATCTATTTTTTTGCCAGTGATTATGCTGTTTTTTTTTTTTTTTCATATAAATCACCTCTAATCAGAGCTAATTGCTCTCTTTCATTCTCCTATTAAGTTTTCTTCCTCATTGTTTGGTATGGGGATAACCTGGGGAAAGAGAGGTTGAAAAAAGACACTGCCTCCATCCAGGTGAAAAATAATTGAGCTAAAACTATGGGAGCCAGGAAAAGGGACACATTAAGGAGCTAGTGAGGTTTCAACTTTGAATAGATGTGGAGGGAAAAGTGAGCTTGGAATCAAGGGAGAGTTCCAGCTTTCAGCCGGAATGATTCAAAATTGAGAAAGTAGAGCAGATTGAGAGGTCTATGAAACTATTAACTCCAGGTAAAAATAAAAGAAGCTGATTATTCACTAAAATTATAAAAATCACTACTTCAGAGAAAGGATTTAAAAATGTTGATGTTTGATTAATAATATCTTTAGTGCCTTTATAAAAAAAAAAAAGATTATTTATTTTAGAGAAAGAAAGTGTGGGTGGGAGATAGGGGGAAGAGCTCAGAGAGAGGGTGAGAAGCAGACTCCCTGCTGAGCATGAAGCCCCACATGGGCTTAATCTCATGGCCCTGAAACCATGACCTGGGCCAAAATCAAGAGTTGGGTGCTCAACTGACTGAGTCACTCAGGGCCAACCCCCCCACCCCCACCCCTTTAGTGCTTTCTAATTAAACCATCAGCCATCTGGATTGACTAAAGATAGAGAATTAGGTATAGTCAAATTTGTACAAGAAGAACAGGAAATACCCTAATGCCTTAGCTGGAAACTAACAGGTTTGTTCACTATATATTTCTTGAACACTTACTCTATAGGTAAGCCCCGTGCTAGGTGCTGAGCCTGCATAAACAAATAGGACTCACTGCCTGTCCTGGTGAAGCTCCTCAGTCTGGAGAGACAGATGTATAAATGATTAACTGTGATAAAATGTGGTAAGTCCTATGATAGAGATACACAACAGGTAAGGGCAAGGTACCCTACCCATCCACCCACCACCTGGGCCGATGCTGCTACACCTACCACCAGACCTATTTATGATATATAAGTAGTTATCCTTCATTGTTGCCACCTTCATGCCCCTCTATAGGTACATAAGGAAGAGAAAATGAGAGGACTTAAGTCTGAGAGTTACACAAATCCGGGTTCCAAGCCCAGGTTCACATTTATGACCCATGTGACCTTAAGCAAAGTAATTTATCCTTAGAAGCCTCAGTTCCCTCATTTGTAAAATGGGGATGACCACTACTTCATCAGATTGTTGTGAATATAGAACTTAGTTAAGATATCTTAAGTGGATGTTATATAATATGTGCTCAAGAAACATCAATTCTGAAACTATATTTGTTTCTTGTTAATGTTTATATAGTATCATCCAGAAGGAATAAAATTCCATGGATGAATATTTAATAATACTCTGAAAGCTCCTTAATGTAGGGTAGGCTAAAGTAAGTTGAAATCAGAACATTGTGTGCTAGCGGTGTGTTTGCCTCCAATAAGTAACTTAACTTTGGGCAAAGCCTCTTAGACGGTCTGCTGATCTGTTATCTCCAAGCCTGGACTTCTATCTTTCCAAGCCCAGAAACTCCTCTGTTAAAAGGAGATATCTCATTCTTGCCATGATATTTTATCTTACTTGATTATATTACTGAATAATTTTTATTTTTATCTAAGTTGAATATATAAGTTTAAAAGACTAATAATTTTATGAGTCTTACAGTGGAAAAATTAGCTCTTCTCCATCCCCCAGTCCCAGTTCAGTCAACCACTGTCAACACTTCTGTTACTTTCCACATATCTAAATAATATCCTTATACTACAATTCTTAACTATTTTTGAAATTCTAGTTATTAGCTATTGATTTTTATTAACTATTGATATGGGAAAGAAGGATTTCATATTCCTGCCATAGACATATACACAAACACACCTTTTCTTCTATCCTTTCTAAATTGTAGATTTTCCTATATAATAGATCACAAATTTTGGTTAGATATTAAAATTTTACATTGTTATTAACTATTAAGTCAGATAATTAATGTGGTGACAAACAATTGCATTTCTTTCCTTCTTTATGCAATTTTTTTGTTTCCCTGAAGGTAATAATTTCATTGCTTTCCTATTTGCTTAGTTTTCTTCTTAGTATGATTAATTTATCCCAAAATCTTTTTTTTTTTATTTTAAGATTTTATTTATTTATTCATGAGAGACAGAGAGGCAGATACACAGGCAGAGAAAGAAGCAGGCTCCATGCAGGGATTCCCGACACAGGACTCGATTCGGAGTCTCCAGGACCAGGCCCTGGGCTGAAGTCAGCGCTAAACCACTGAGCCACCCGGGCTGCCCCCAAAATCTTTATAAAACTGTGAATATCCTTTTGCAACATTTGAACATATCTGATAGTCTTTCAGTTTATAGAAGATTTTTCTCCTAAATTCTTCATCTTCTTATTCTAAACTGGGCTAGGTACTCTCTAGATCTACTATGTAACCTAATTCCTAGAATCTTATCTCTTGTCATCACCATCCTGGGATACTCTTCCCTCATTCTGGTAATGGACTCTCTGTTTTCTGGATTCCATATCTCCTTTCTACTTGTTTTACTCCGTCCTTTTGGAGAAGCACATTCTCCAATGGTGTTTTCTGAAAGGGAAGAATGGCTTTTGTTTTTGAGACATTGCATATCTGAACACATATTTGTTCTGTTCTTACAATTGATTGATAGTTTGACTTGGTATAGAATTACAGGTCAGAAAAAAAAAAAAGAATTAACAGGTCAGAAATATTTTCTCCCAGATTTTAAAACATTATTCCATTATTTTCCAGCTTCCAGTGTTGCTGTTATAGTTAGGTGTTATTTAGTAATTCCTAGGTGAACTGTTTTTTGTCTTGTTTGTAATTACTGTAAACTTTATTTTTTTTTTAATTACTGTAAACTTTAAACATATTCTTTTTAACTCTAGTGTCTCGAAATTTCAGTTATATGTTTTGATATGAGTCTAGTTTTTTTTATTATGCTTGAATGTCAGTGGACCCTTTCCAACTGGAAACTTACCTTTCTATTCCTAAATGGTTAAAATAATTTTATTTAAATAATATTTTCTAATATGCTTTATAGTCACAAGTTTAAAAGTCATTTTCAGATTTGTTTTGTTTCTTAGAATTTTGTTTGACACCACTTTTAGTAGATAAAGAGGCTGGAGTTAGGACACTAGGAAAGATATTTCTCAATAAATATTGAGATACTGAATTTTCTGTGACAAGTTTCTTTAACCTGTTATAAACAATGTCTTTACTAGATTGCAGATAAAGAAACTAAAATTCCCTGGCTTAGGTTGTGTAATGAATAAGATCTATCCTGTTTTCTAACATAGATACATAGACAGGAAATCCCTTTTCAACGAAACAAAATGGAAGACATGCATGAATGGCTCAAATGTTTCCCAAGTGAGAACAGTATGTCCAGCAACAGAGTGTCATGGGATTTATTCCTCAGTTTCTTGGAACAATATTCCATTTTAGCAATGAATGGGCATCATTCACTCTAAGATAGGAGAATGATTAGATTTGCATTTGGAATTGTGGTGGATGTAATTTGGCTGGGGTGTACATTAACATAACCTTTGGAAAAAATGTTGATATTTACTTTACAATTTTTTTTTTTTACAAATTATTAATGTCAGTTTTCATCATTGTTTCTGTCTGGAACTGTAAAGGAAAAAAGCCTAACAGTGAAAAAATGAGTTAAAGATCAGTATATCTAGTATATACTCATAAACAGAACCCCATTTCTGCACACATCTTTATTTTTATTTTACTTATTTTTAATTAAAATCTTCCTCAAAGATATTATTTATTTGGTTAACTTAAACCAGGAGCACAGTTTAAACATGTTCTGTTGAATATTGATTTCTTCATTTAATGTTAGCCAGCAAGTATTATATAAATTGTTCTTGGTGAGTCTGGACCATTGTTCCACATTATTGATTATATTAGACTTTAAGACAATCTTGCCCTCAGACATTGTGATGCTGTGTAGTGCAATTGTCCTTAAATTTAATGCTTTGAGAAAATCATGCTTTTGGATTCTGTGACTCAGTAAGAAAAAGCAAAACAATCCAATAGGGGAGAAAAATGAACAAGCATTTCACAGAAAAAGAATAACAAATGGCTCATAAACATATGAAAAGATTCTCAATTTCTTGGTGAACAGAAAAATGCAAATTAAAACCACAGTGAGTTACCACTATACACCGCCCCTATAAGAAATCTGACAGAATCGAATGTTAGTGAGGATATGGAGCTATAGAATAGAACTCTCTTGTACTGCTAGTAGAGGTATAAATTTGTGTAACCCTATAAAAAACAATTTGGTATTATCCAATAAAACTGAATCTGTAAATCTTTACAAGCCAGGAATTCCACTCCTAGGTAGGAACCCTAGAGAAAATCTTACACGCGTAGAAGATGTATATGGAATGTTCCTGACATTATAGTTTATAACAAGAAACTGAAGCAACCAAAATACTTAAATATGTTGTAGAAAATATAAGTGAATTATGGTGTACTATACACTGTAATACTGCCCAGCAATGAAAGTTAGCATAACTATATGCTTTAATATAAATGAATGTTATAAACAATGTTGAGGGAGAAAAAAGAAGTTTCAGAAAGATATATACAAGTATTATTCACTTTATAAAATTACAAAGCTGGCTAGACTAAGCATAAGTTTTAAAGGGATATATAAGATTTGGTGCAACTATAAAGAAAAGCAAAGAAATGACTAAAAAATTACTCAAAGAATATTTACATGAGAGGAGAGCAGGTAGGAGTGTGATTATAGAAGGACACATGGAGGCCTTCAGAGGCATGGTAATGATCTGATTCTTCAGTATCATGTTATTCAACTAGTATTTATCAAATGCCTACTTTGTACCAGGCACTGCTTCAAAGACATGTACAAGAGCCCCTCATGGGGAATATATTCAATAAGGAGGAACAAAAAATGTTAAAATTAAATTATAAATTGTTATTGTGTTAAAAGGTGATAAGTTCTATGGAAAAAATAAGAAGGTGTGGGTGTTAAGATAGATCAGATTGGGTATATAGGTTGCAAAATTAAGTGGAACAATAAGGGTAGGCTTCATTGAAAAGATGACATTTCAGCCAAGATTTAAAAGAGATAAAAGAGTAAGTCACATGAATATCTGGGGCAGTAGCACATTAAGCAAAGGGAGTAACCAGTGCAATGGTCTTAACATCCCATATGCCCGGTGTCTATTGGAGAAGTGGCAAGTACATTGCAGCTGAAACAGGAATAAACAATATGGTCAGAGAGGTAGAGCTGTCAGTAGGGCTTTAAAAGCATTATGTGCTAGGTCACATATTGGCAAACTTTCTGAAAAGGACTGGATAGTAAATATCTCAGGCCTTGTGGGCCATAGGGTCTCCATTGCAAATACTCAACTCTGCTGTTGTAACATAAAAGCTGTCATAGATAATATGTAGTGAGTGGACATGGCTGCATTACAGTAAAACTTAACAGAAATAGATAGTAGATTTAACTTCCAGGCTCTGGTTGTCAGCCTCTAGGCTAGGTGACAGGGGGAGCCATTGCAGGTTTTTGAGAAAAGAGCTAGCAGCAGGTTCTGACTTAGTCGTATGAAAGGATTGTTCTGGCCATTGTAGAGAATGTCAAGGGAGGAGGGAGAGAAATCTTCCTTTGCACTAATCAGGGAAGACATGATAGTGGCTTGAATGGCACAATTGAGGTAGAGAAAAGGGGTCCATTTTTCTGCTTTTGAAAGTAGAAGTAACTGGATTTGCTGATTGATTGGATATAGATATGAGAAAAAAGAGTCAAGGATGACTATGAAATTTTTGGCCTAAGTATCACTTAAGGAGAGGAATACTCTTTGTATTTTAGGAATACCCTAAAATACACATTATTTTAAAAATTGTATACTGTGTTTTATCTACCTTTTATGTCTGATATACTTAACAGTGTCTTTTTTTTTTTTTTTTTAAGAAACTATGTTCCATCCAAGGTCTGGTGTTTTATTCGGGAGGCTGACTAATCAAATTTTACTGTCTTATCCTATTTCACTAAGCAGAAAATTCTGTTTTCCTCTTCTTCTATTGCATTCCCCCTGCCCCCTCTCCCCCAAGCATATGAGCTGCCAGAAATAGCACAAAATGACTAGACTGACTTGGGAGAGGAAGAAGCAAAATGTCTAGAAAAAATGGAAGCCTAAAATTTAAGAAGAGAGTTTCATCTAAGCATTGTGATTTTTTTTTTCACCCACAGTTCTCCTGAAACCAATTGAATATAAGGAGACCACAGCACTACAGAAGAGGGAGCAAGGGAAGGAAAGATAAAGGAGGGTAGGGATGGAGAGAGAAAGGGAAGGAGAGAAAGAAGGAAGGAAAATCCAAAGACTCCTGGACTTGTGGAGATGGCACTAAAAGCAGTATCTGCAGTAGATGAGAAAAAATTTTCTATTAGATAAATTTCATTTCTCCCAATGTTTCTAAAAGGATAAGAGAGAAGCTCAGGAAAGGGAACAAAAACAAGATCCATTTCTGGGAGCCTATGCTGAGGTTCCTGAGGTGTATTCAGTAGCACTTTGATGATAGTGGTGAATCCATTTACAGTGAAATGATGTCACAGAGAGAGGCAAAGAACTGGGGTTTTCAATATCATTCAAAAGAAACAGAAGAGAACAATGTGCTTTATAGAAGTTCAAAAGATTTGTACAGATCTTGGAATTTTGAGGAAAGGAAACTATGGTTAGAAATGAAAATGATTCTTGTTCCCACAGGAATTTATAATTTAGAGGGAGATTAATGCACACAAAAGCAAAGATGTGAGGAGGTGGGTGGGAATACAGAACTACCAAGGCAGTTCATTCTAAGTGGAGCATTAGTGCTCTGGTGTGGGCTCTTTCTAAATTCCAGCACCTCCTAAAGGCAGAGGGCAGAGAGAATGTTTATGAACTATTTCTGGTCTAGAGCAAGCCTTCCAGCCCTCTGCCACGTTTCATCTGATCAGTCAACACCATCCAGTCTTAACACCCATAACATTCTGAAAGTCAAGCTCATCCTCAGCTAAGATTCTAGACCAGACCTAGGTCTGAGTGGAAACTAAGGTCTCTTTCCTTGACACATCTGAGACAAGGAGAGATACCAGAGTGAAAGATTCAAACTAAGCCAGAAGGCATGCTGGGGAACCCAGATGAGATAGCCTTCAAGGAAAAATCTGCAAGAGTTCTAGTCTGGGGTGCAGGGCGGATATAGGGAGAGCCAAGAGTTCAGCCCTGGATTGATGAGAATGAGCCAGGATCAGAAGGGAGGTGAGAGTGGGAGCTGAGAGACTGTTGAACATCTGCTAGCATTTTCAGTTGATTTTATGGTTTTGTGTGGGTGTGTTAGCCTGTTAGCCTGGCTTAAATGTATCAGGGGTGGGGCAGCCACTTGGCACAGACTGGAACCACATGGACCTCCACTGGTGGAGTTGAGAGGCAAGGCTGGAAAAGGACTTGTAGGACTGCTCACTGCTTGGGACTGTGCACCAGTAGCAGGTGAAGATATTTTAAAACAGGAAATGTGAAAGGAAAAAAGAAAAAAGAAGTATTTAGTGCAACTACTCAAATATGGGCTTGATGCTGTGTTCCACCTTCCCCACTTATTAGTTGTGTGTCTTTTTACAAATACCATAAAGTTTCTGAGCCTAAATTTCCCCATCCTTAAGGTAAGATTATAGTACTTAACTCACAGTTATTGACATGATTACATATAATAATATTACATATATATGAATTATATATACATATATATACATATATATATATATATATAAATTGACTTGCATAGTGCTTGGTATATAACTGATGCTCAATTATTAGTAGTCTCCCCCACCAAAAAAATTACTGGTAGTTCCCTTCTTCCTTTCTTTTTATTGTCATATCCCTTCACAGATGATTACATTAGTTGGTAATCAATTATTCATTGAGAGGTATTTGTATAAAAATGTAATATGAACTGCGAACTCCAGTTAATTATAATATATTAGTATTAGTTCATCAATTACAACAAATGCACCACTAATGCAAGATATTAATAATTGGGAGTATTGTGTGTGGGTGGAAAAAGAGGTATATGGGAATTCTTTGCACTTTCCACTAAGTTTTTCTGTAAACCTAAAACTGCTGTAAAAAAATTAAGTTTATTAATTTTTTTTTTAATGTGTGAGGCAGTACAGGTGAAGATACAGCAGTGAAACATATAGTCTACGTTGTCTCTAGAATTGTATAGTTTAGTTGAAAACACATATACAAAAGGGGAAAGCTAGTTTGTGGAGGCAAGGCATACCTTTTTAATAGGTTAAACAAGGGTTTCTTAACAGTAGCTCTGTTGATATTTTGGACCAGATAATTCTTTGTCATTAGAGCCATCAGTGCCTGAAGGTTAGTCGTCACATCTCCAGATCTTGCCATGTGTAGCCTAAAAAATTGCTCCTGAATGAGAATCACTTAGTTAGTTATACAAGAATTTATCTTTCATCCCTACCTCCCACTGATCTATCAGAGTCCTGATTATCTCACTCTTGCTTACCTTGGATTTTATTTTATACCATGAGATATGCCACTAGAGTCACCATCATCTCTTGTCTAGACCATAGCAATCAAGTGCTAGATCACCCTACCTCTCTCTGCTTCTACAATATCTCCCTCAGTTTATTCTCGTCACAGGATCACAGGATCCAGAGGTCATTTAAAAACAAAAGCCCAAAGCATATCACCAACCTGTTTAAATTCTCTTGTGCAAAGATTCTTGACAGGTATGCATGGGGTTCCCCCTCCCTTTTTTAAAGATTTTGTTTATTTATTCATGAGAGACAAAGAGAGAGAGGCAGAGACATAGGCAGAGGGAGAAGCCTCTGGGACTCGATCCTGGGATCATGACCTGAGCCAAAGGCAGATGCTCAACCACAGTACCACCCAGGTGCCCCCTATGTGCTGGGTTCTTAAAGGAAGCCTAGGAACATTACCGATGCCTGTGTCCCATTCCTCAAAATTCTGATATAATTGAGCATCAGGATGTTTTTCTAAATTTTAATCTTGATATTTTATAGTGACCTAACTTTCAATTCACTAATTCTCTGTTCATCTGTGTCTAATCTGCCATTACATTTATGTATTGAAATTTTAATTTCAATTTTAATACTAAAGTATCTCAGTTCTAGAATTTCCATTTAATTCTTCTCTTTTATGTCTTGAACATATTAATTTTAGATATTAGAGATATTAGATACTTAAAAACTGAAGTATGTATAGGTTTATTTTCTTTTGATTTTCAATAATTTGGTTACTTAAAAAAAAAAGAAAAACTATGTGTCAAACATTCTGCATTAAAAATTATAGTCTCTGACTGGTGTTATCTTCTTCCAAAGAGGGTTAATACAGCTTTGGGTCAATATATACAGAGCCAGAAGATCACAGCAATCCTGTTGAGGGCCAGTTTTAGACTTTGTTAGGGCTGGTCTATTTTCATTTTGCCTTCACTACTGAGTATATCCCCTACTCCTAGGGGTAGTCCTTCTATGGCTTATGAAATTGCAAGTTATTTACCCAGGACTCAGCACCATGGTGGGAAACTCCAACCTCCATCTCCCCAGCACTGTGTGGCCACTGAAGTCTCTGCTCAGCAGTTTAGCTTTCATCTGCTGCTTTTTATTGAATTTCTTGGAGCCTTGCCCTGTACATGCATAGCTTAGCAGTTATCCAATACTTTGAGGGGGAATTGCCCAAGACTTGAAGGTTTGCTTTATTATTTATTTATTATTATTATTATTATTTTTAACAGTTCTTACCTCTTTGGGATTTTGCCTTTCCAGGAAAAAAGCCAGCGTGGATATGAAGCGGTATTTCCCTTCTCTCAGAAATTAGTCCCTCAAGTCCTACCAGAGTTGGTTTCTCTCCAATGACTTCACACAGTTGTGTACTTTGTTTAGCTTTTAAAGTTATTTTCAGTAGAAGGATTACTTTAATTCAAGCTGTCCTATCATGTCTGGTACCAGAAGTCCTGGCATTGGGATGTTTTAAAGCTTTCCAGGAGATTCTAAAGTGTAGCCAAGATTGAAAACCACTGATGGTGGTTTAACATTGTGTTTAGATTTAACAGTTTGCAACAGTTTGCCTTGGCCTATAAATTCTGCAAGCACCAGGGACTTCTCTGCCTTATTCACTGTTGTATCTGTATCATCCAGAACAGTATCTAGTATGTAGTCAGTTGGATTGACTAATAAACAGTATAAAAATTAAAATAAAAGCTAGCACAGAAAATTTAATACACTTAACTATACACTGAAAAATCATTGATAAATATTTTATGTGTATTTTAACTCAACAAAAAAGGGGAGAAGATTCTAAAAAAAAAAACACAAGACAAAGCTATCACAAAAAAATGATCCATTTTAAGGACAAATGAGGGGCCTACACGATACAAAGTGTAATAGTTTGGAAAAATGAAAAGAAGATTGTGGCTTTTAATAAAAATCTCTCCAAATAAAAAATAACTTAATGTCTTACTTCTCTATACAAGTCTAAGCTTTGGGCTATTTCTCAAACTGAACTGGCTCTACATGGAAGCTGAGGTCAATAGAGTATGAAGGTTGGCTTCCTGACAATGCCATAAAATGTGTAGGTGGCACTTAAACATTTCACTTCTGGGGTCAATGATTGCACAGACCTTGCAAAAAAAAATGGGTTTAGAAAATATATATTGGTTTCTACTACCAGTTCCTGGCACAGAGCTCCTAAAACCCTTGTAATCTCCTAAGTGATAGAAGCTCTAGGTGCATCCTTTGTTCTAATATTTGGTCTTTGATCCCAGTTCCTGACACAGAGCTTCTGAACCTCTTGTAATTTCTTGGGTGACAAAAGTGTCTTTAGTTCTAGGGAGGTAACTCTAGGTGGGTTCCTGGATCGGGGCTTGTCACCAAAAGACCAGGACATGATTAGAAGCTTAGAATTTTCAGATCAGCCCTCCTCTTGAGAAGGGAGAAGGGCTGAAAATGGAGTTAATGATGGGTATGCCTATGTGATGAAACCTCCATAAAAAGTCTAAAGGTTATGGGGTTTGTAGAACTTCCAGGTAAATGAATGTATCCATACCAGGAGAGTGACACACCCAAGTCCATGGGGAAGGAAGCCCCTGCACTCCAAATCCTCCCAGATCTTGCTCTATGTATCTCTTCATCTGGCTGTTCAGTCTATAACCTTTATTATATACTTGTATAAACTGCTAGAAGATGTGTTTCCCCAAGTTCCATGAGCCACTCTAGCAAATTAATCAATCCTGAGGTGGAGGTTATGGGAACCTCAAATTTGTAGCCAGGTTGGACAGAAGTTATAAATAACCCGAGGACCTACTACTTGGGACTTGGAATTGGCATCTGAAGTGGGGTGGGCATAATCTTTGGGACTGAACCCTTAACCTGTGGGATCTGACATTGTCTCCACATAGTGTTAGATTTGAGTAAATTACAAGATCTCCATCTGATGTCATGGAGAATTGCTTGGTGTGGGGAAAAACATGCACACATTTGGTGACAGTGAAGTGTTCTATGTGAAAGTAAAAGAGAAAGAAAGAAAGGAGGTACTTGGATCGATGTTTTTTCTTTTATAGCTAAAAAGAGTCAGAAAACTCCAAAGAACAGGGTTGGCAGTTACAAAAATTGAAGATTAGAGGAACCAGCTGGTTTTGCATTTGAATTTGCTAAAGTGTGAACTCAAATCAGAGCCAGCTGAAGTGGTAAAAACAAAACAAAACAAAACAAAACTTGCAGTCAGGATCTCAGAACTTAGATTAAGGGAAGGCCAGGCAACACTCTGCTCTCAGTGTAGGTCCTACAACTTGAATGGACATTGACCTAAGAAAAAAGGGAAACATATTTTTTCCCCCAGATATCTGAGGCCTGCTGTAACTCCATATACTTTTATATCCCTTCTTGGGTTCTTGCTGTCTGTCAGCTGGAGGGTTTTTCAGGTTGCTTAGAATCTCATAGTGACTGGTAACAAATTAGGCAGTGAAATGCCTTGATGGCACTTACTATTCTAGTTAAGGTTGTTTTCATTTCTGTAGGGTAAAGTCTTCCACCTTCCTCCTCTCTGAAATTTTTAGTCTGTTAGGATTACTCACATACACATGCAAAACAATCTTAAAAGCCAGGGTGGGGCTGCCTAGCCCTTTGTAGAGCTTATTACCAACAGCTCAAAGGCTAAATAAATGGTATGAACAGGAGTACAGACATCTGGTAGGTAGCCTAGAACTGATAGGTTTGGAATTTCAATTGTGATATGGAGGGATTTAGTAAAATGACTAGTGGGAGTAATTTATGTGGAACTGTGTTTTCCTGGGGTCCTTGGAGTGAGGGGAGGTTGAGGAAAGGAGGGAGGGAATTTCTGGCTGAAGCCCAGGGATGACTGGTTCTTATAACCCTCCTTTTCTTTATGGTGCTGACACTTCAGGGCTTCCATCATGGCTATAATCTATATTGGGCATATGTCCTAAAATGATAGCTACAAATTCGAGAAACCATAATACTGACAGACTGAATCCATTGCTCCTGACTGAATCCAAAGACCTTTGTATGTTTCCTAGGGCAACCATAACAAAGTACCATAAACTGGGTGGCTTAAGACTTCAGAAATGTATAGTTTATCAGTTCTGGAGGCTAGGATTCTAAATAAGTTGTAGATAAGTCCATGTTTCTTCTGAAACCTATGGGGAATCCTTCCTTGCTTCCTAGCTTCTGATAGTTTGGTAGCACATTTTGCATTTTTTGGTGCATTTGCAGTTGCATAATTCCAATGTCTGTCTTTATCATCATCACATGGCATCCTCCCTGTGTCTCTGTCTTCATATGATCATCTTCTTTATAAGGCCATCAGTCATGTTGGATTACAGGGCCTACCCCCAAAAAAGTGTACTTTTTTAGTTCTTAACTAGTTACATCTGCAATGACCATATTTCCAAATTGGGTCACATTCTGGGGGTACTTCAAAGCTATGTTAGGACTTCAATCTATCTTTTTTAAAGGGACACAATTCAGCCTATAACAACCCTCATGGGGGAAACCAGAGATGAGAAGAAACTATTTCCTTAGTGATGGAACCTAGTTCTGTATTAATAATATCCCACTAGGTTAAAGACATGTGTCTGCATGAAACATGCCTCATTTTCTCTGTAGGCCTCCCTATTCTTTCCCCCACAATTGACCCCTGTTTAATGATGTGCAAAGGAGACATACCACCCAATGGTGATAGAGCAAAGCTTTTTTTGACAAAAAAGAAAGCCTGTATTGATATTAATGGGGAGCTACTGACCCAGACTTAATGTTTTTTTACCACTTCCAAGGACTCAGGCTTCAGGATGAAAATCTACTGAGCGAGCCCAACAGTGAAAATGAGAAAGTAATTTTTTTTTAATCTGTATTTCCAATTTGCTTGCCAAGGTCATGTCTTTCTGTGATAGAAGCCATTCACACTTCACATACCAGCCAGTTGACTATGACTCTAAGGCTATTGGAAGAGAGATGGGAGAGAAACTACCTGACTGTTGACTGTCTGGAAGAAAAGACCACTAAGATCTTTCTTAGTAAAAAGTGTTTATCTCTAGAACTCCCTCACACACCCTTGTTGGTGAGTATTTGAAGTCTGAGTAGATGAAAAACAAACATACAATTTACAGCACTGTTTTTAACCTGGATTTCTTCAAGGGTAACATCCAGCTGTGTATGAAAATGTTAGGGACAGCAGAGGAGGATATTTACATAACAGTAGTGCTTAATTTGCATATTTCTACTCAAATTATTTTGGCTGTTCTAAGGCAGCTTTAGAAGTTAAAACTGTCCTTATTTCTACCCTGAAGCTTGGCAAGCAACACAATGCAATGGGAAGAGTATAGGTTCAGGAGTCAGAAAGACATGTTTGAATTCAGGTCGCTTGAATTCTTTTTTTTTTTAATAGTAAATTTATTTTTTATTGGTGTTCAATTTGGCAACATACAGAATAACACCCAGTGCTCATCCTGTCAAGTGCCCCCCTCAGTGCCCATCACCCATTCATCCCCACTCCCCGCCCTCCTCCCCTTCCACCACCCCTAGTTCGTTTCCCAGAGTTAGGAGTCTTTATGTTCTGTCTCCCTTTCTGATATTTCCTACCCATTTCTTCTCCCTTCCCTTCTATTCCCTTTCACTATTATTTATATTCCCCAAATGGATGAGACCATATAATGTTTGTCCTTCTCCGACTGACTTATTTCACTCAGCATAATACCCTCCAGTTCCATCCACGTTGAAGCAAATGGTGGGTATTTGTCGTTTCTAATGGCTGAGTAATATTCCATTGTATACATAAACCACATCTTCTTTATCCATTCATCTTTCGATGGACACCGAGGCTCCTTCCACAGTTTGGCTATTGTGGACACTGCTGCTATAAACATCAGGGTGCAGGTGTCCTGGCATTTCATTGCATCTGTATCTTTGGGGTAAATCCCCAACAGTGCAATAGCTGGGTCGTAGGGCAGATCTATTTTTAACTCTTTGAGGAACCTCCACACAGTTTTCCAGAGTGACTGCACCAGTTCACATTCCCACCAACAGTGTAAGAGGGTTCCCTTTTCTTTACATCCTCTCCAACATTTGTGGTTTCCTGCCTTGTTAATTTTCCCATTCTTGCTGGTGTGAGGTGGTATCTCATTGTGGTTTTGATTTGTATTTCCCTGATGGCAAGTGATGCAGAGCATTTTCTCATGTGCATGTTGGCCATGTCTATGTCTTCCTCTGTGAGATTTCTCTTCATGTCTTTTGCCCATTTCATGATTGGATTGTTTGTTTCTTTGCTGTTGAGTTTAATAAGTTCTTTATAGATCTTGGAAACTAGCCCTTTATCTGATACGTCATTTGCAAATATCTTCTCCCATTCTGTAGGTTGTCTTTTAGTTTTGTTGACTGTATCCTTTGCTGTGCAAAAGCTTCTTATCTTGATGAAGTCCCAATAGTTCATTTTTGCTTTTGTTTCTTTTGCCTTTGTGGATGTATCTTGCAAGAAGTTACTGTGGCCGAGTTCAAAAAGGGTGTTGCCTGTGTTCTCCTCTAGGATTTTGATGGAATCTTGTCTCACATTTAGATCTTTCATCCATTTTGAGTTTATCTTTGTGTATGGTGAAAGAGAGTGGTCTAGTTTCATTCTTCTGCATGTGGATGTCCAATTTTCCCAGCACCATTTATTGAAGAGACTGTCTTTCTTCCATGGATAGTCTTTCCTCCTTTATCTAATATTAGTTGACATAAAGTTCAGGGTCCACTTCTGGGTTCTCTCTTCTGTTCCATTGATCTATGTGTCTGTTTTTGTGCCAGTACCACACTGTCTTGATGACCACAGCTTTGTAGTACAACCTGAAATCTGGCATTGTGATGCCCCCAGCTATGGTTTTCTTTTTCAAAATTCCCCTGGCTATTCGGGGTCTTTTCTGATTCCCACAAATCTTAAAATAATCTAGTGCTTTCTACACTTGAAAGGTCTTCTAAACACAACATCTCCAAAGAAATGAGAGCTCTAAAGGTCCCTTGAATTCTTGTTGTCAATCTGGGCAGCTCCTAAGTCTCAATTTCCATATTTGTAAAATGTATAAGTCACGTTTCTCAGGCTTCAAAGGTGTTATCAGAAGAGTGTGGTCATGAAGCCCATGTTCCTAATTCAAATCCCTTAGTCATTTTCCTTAAGCTCACTAAGCCTCAGTTTCTTCATCTTTAAAATGAGGGAGATAATAGGATCTATCTGTAGAGTGGAGGAGGTTAGTAGAGAAGGTGTTTAGATCCTCTATGAATTAGAAAGTAAAAATCATCCTCTTGTTGATATTTGTGCATTGACTAAATGAGTTTCCTGAAATGATTTTAAACTGAGCAATAAGTATGGCTCTAAATCTGAATGTTATTACATTCATACATGTAGAATGCATGTATCATGCACTAAATAAAGAATTCTCTCTAGGCTTTAAAAATGCTATAGAATCATTACATTCCAGGGAGAGCATAGGTGTTTGCTTTCTCTCTGCCTCTCTGCTTTTTTTTTTTCCATTGTCCTGTATCTCAGAGATTTTTAATATGGGGCATGTTCTTGGCAGAGAGTATAATGACATTTGGAGTCTGTTAAAATCTCCATCCTGGGTAGGATTTTTCTGGAGTCTAACCAAATGTCAAACATGTGATAAATGCTTTATGAAACATGAACAGTCCTTCACCTCTCCTCCTCCCCCCACCTCCACTTTACCCCACTCTATGACCATTCCAAGATCAGTTTGGAAGGGGAATATGAGCTAGACAAAGGCTGATCTGGTACCAGGGGATCCAGAGGACTGTTCCAGAATCACCTCACCTAAAGCACTTCCTGGTCCATTCAAAGAGTATTTAGGGGATAGGATGAAGACTTCAAACCCTGAAGTGTCTTTGAGCATAGAGATGTATCCCTTCAGGAAACTGGACCAAGACAATCCTACATTGAATCATTATAAAAAACCATACGACAGAGCCTTCTTGCCTCTGGCCTTGGCCTCCGTGTTGGCCTTCCAGTCTTCCTAACCTGCTTCCTCCTGACCGCCTGTTCTATATTTTCAGCCCTTGTGCTTAGAAGCACAAATGCCTTTTATATAGTAATCTGTAGAAAGGCAGCTTGCATGTCACTTGTCATTGTATTTGTAAGCAGAATTTTGGCTTTCACAGAAGCTGTGGGTTTGACAGTTTCCCTGCATTTCTGACAATCACTTTTTTCTTTTTCTTCCACGGCTTAAAGCTACTCTGCTCTCCTTTCTGCCTCACTGTTACATTCATTAGGAACTGTGTTGTCACAGTTGCTTTATCTATTTTTGATATTCACTTAAATTAAAACATCAGACTTGTTCTGGCATGGAATTGTCTCAAGAGAGAAAGGCAACAGAATGGTCAGGAGTAAAATCCCAAATCTTCAAAACTCTTCTAATATGCCAAATTTAACAATTCTATGGCAGTGAATGAACAGGCTTCCCACTTGTGAATTTGGAAAGAAAGTGAATTTCCACCTCTGGATCTATGATCAGATTTCATTTGTCTGGTGTGTTTAATTTAACTAATGGTTACTGAGCACTTACTGTGTGCCAAGTGCCAGGGATAGAAGTTGAATAAGGCATCACCCTTGTACCCAGGGCTTACAACCCCTCAGACGCTGAGTTGAGATATGCCAAAATTACACTCCCTATGCTGTACTCTCACTATTTGATAGACTGAATCCTGAACATATGACCCATATTCAGTCCTCTGCTTTTAATTGCTACAAGCCTTCTAAGGTAGGAGCAAGACCTCCTGGGATTGCCGAGCATCTAGGATCATATGGTTAGTAGTAATTCCATATGACACCCATGTGCCACTTAAGAGTTGTAAATATTCCTTTTCTTAATAAAGATTTTATTTATTTATTTGACAGAGAAAGCATAAGCAGGGGTAGCAGCAGAGGGAGAGGGAGAAGCAGGTCCCCCACTGAGCAGGGAGCCCAATGTTGGGCTCTATCCCAGGATGGCATCATGACTTGAGCTGAAGGCAAACACCCAGCCGACTGAGCCACCCAGGTGCCCTGAGTTTATAAATATTCTAATTACTAAGCTCTCTAATGGGATTAGGATAGATGCTATTACCTTACCCATTTTACTGATAACAGAATTGAGGCTCAGATAGGTCACAGGGTTCTCCCAAGTCCAGGCAACAAGGAAAGAAGTGACAAAGCTATAACTAGAGTTAAGGTTCTGACAATTTCATCCTCATTTTTCTTGGTACACTTTATTCAAACCCAATAATCTGATAATGGGAATTTAAAACTATTAATAATATTCTCATGTCTGTTATGGTAGATAGGGGGAAATGCTACTTTAATGAATAACTTGCTACTGGACACTGAAAACAACATCTCTACATCAAACTCTCTTTTTAGAACAGGCAAGAAATAAAATTAAAAGGAAAAAAGAAAAGAAGAAAATGTGAGATGACATAGTTGGTGGTTAAGAATCTACTTGGGGGATGCCTGGGTGGCTCAGTGGTTGAGCATCTGCCTTCAGCTCAGGGCGTGATTCCAGGGTAGATTGGGTCCTGCATTCGGCTCACTGCAGAGAGCCTACTTGTCCCTCTGCCTATGTCTCTGCCTCTCTCTGTGTGTCTCTCATGAATAAATAAATAAATAAAATTTAAAAAAAAAAGGAATCTACTTTGGGCAGGTTGATGAATTTAGTAAACTTTAATTTCTTCACCTATGAAATAGGAATAATATTACATAGTAAATATTCAACAGATAGTAGCTATAAGTATTACTATCATCATTATAATTGTTATTACACTCAAGAAAATGAAATCTTAAGCAACCTTAGCTACTCTGGTAGGCCCCCTGCACTTTCTGGAGAACACTAAAAGTCAAACCTGGAGTTTCTCAACCAGGACCTGTCCTTGGTCCTTTTTGCTCCTGAAAGTCATTTGCCCAGAAAGGTACTGCTTATGAGACATTTAGGAAAGAGGAGGAGAGTGAAGATGGGGAAGAAAATGAAAAATTAGCAACAGTTTTGCTCCATCAGGCTAATTTACTTTTTAAGCCACAATCATCTCTAATGATGTGTCAGCCCAATGACATGTTTGCATGTTTGGAAATTGAGTACCTTCCTACAGATGTGAATCCTGAGGTAGAGGCTGCAAACTGGTTCAACTGGGACCTGTGATCTGATAGTGTCAGAAGCTAGGCAGGGAGTTCAACCTCAGTCTGCTTCTGGACCTCCCAGGACAGGTACTATGAGTGACTCACTGCCTTAAACAGATGCTGGACAGTAGCACCAGTGATGGCGTTGAACACAGCTCATGGACTTCCATAGAACCTACAGCTTAATGAGCCACATGCATATACCCTAAAGGAAGATAAAGCTAAAGAAAAGTGTACAAACTAATTGTCCTCTGAAATTATTTTGAATTGTGCAACTGAAATGTCTAAAGGCTGCAGGCCTTTTAGGGTCTCCTGGGTGGCTCAGTTGGTTAAACTTCAGACTCTTGATCTTAGTGCAGGTCTTGATCTCAAAGTCATGAATTTGAGCCCTGTGCTGGGCTCCCCACTGGGCATGGAGCCTGCTTAAAAATTCTCTCCCTCTCCCTCTGCCCCTCACACCCCCAGAAAAAAAATAAAGGCCATAGGCCTTTTAAAAGCAGTCACTAAATGTTTAAGAATAGAGCCTGGATAAATTGTTTTGCATGGTTCTTCCTAATTAAGAGATCCAAACAAAATGGAAGGATTTCTATTCTTCCGATAGGTATTTTTGACCTGCTCTGTGCAGAAGGGGTAGGGATACTGTGGTTTTGAAAGGGCCTGAGCAAGAGCATTCATTTACATGCCACAACTATGTGCTGGTTTGCTCTCAACATCCTTCCCCAAGGAGCCACCTACAGTATCAGAGGGTCAGAGTTTATTTTGGATTGAATAAAAATGAGGCATGTGAGAAGCTTACACATATAACTGTTTTTGTGTGTGCGGGGACCACGGTCTTTTCCATTTCCTCTTTAAAACCCAAGACTGGGAAACTCATCAAGGAGACAAATTCATTCATTTTAAACATGTTATATAACTCAGGATTGTGAGATCAGGAAATGAAATGGAAAAGCCATTTCTGCCATCGGGCCTGTAGCAGTCTGTGGTGGGGTTTTACCATTTACTCTGTGTTGTGGGGATCATTAGCCTCATGTGGCTTTACATTCAAACACTTTAATGCGACCACTTGTACTTGCTGTCTTGTAACTAGATATTTGCACACTTACTTCATAATCATTTGTAGAAATTCTAAGCCTTTATCAAATTATGAAAATGGTCTAATCACTGGCATACATTATTCAGTGCCTACAAGGCTATATACTTTTAATTATGCTAAAATATTTTCCAAAGGGATCAAACATATCTCTTTTCCTGTTTCCTTTTCACATTCATTACTTATGGAATGGAGAAACTTCCAGAAATATTTTCATTCCCTGCAGTAGATTATTTATGTGAAGAAGTATCCAGTCCAATTAGCTCTGATCCCATTAAATTAGGCAGCTATTTCTTTGGTAACTTATTATACACACACTATGGTGTAATGTTGGATGCCTCATTTGTATAACTTGATGTATTCATTATTTTGGTTTCCACTTACACTTTCCCAGCTAGAGTCATGCTCTTTCCACTTTCGTTTCTCATGTTTCCTATTGACCCTGCTCCTCCAGCCCCCTTTGTGAGAGATGAAAGTCAAAATGCATACATGTAGAATACAACATTGTTCCAATTTGTTTGAATTCTTAAGTGAAAACATTCACTCTAGAATTCACCATAAAGTGAAGCAAAATCCTAAAATAAGCTTTGGCAATGTTGTCATCAGGAAATTCCTATGGAAGAAACTCTAATATCTGTGCCTATGAATGGGACACAGACCTTTACAGAAAGGCTGATGCAGGATTCCTGGAATACGGTAAGTGGTCAGTATATGGTTTTTTAATGTTAAAAAAATTATTTTTGTGGCAAGAACATTTAACATGAGGTCTACCCTCTTAAATTTTTAAGTGCATAATATAATAATGTTAACCATAGGCACAATGTTATTCAGTAGATCTCCATAACTTATTTATCTTACATAACTCAAACTTGTGATACTAAACCAGTGGTGTCACCTGGGAGATCTGACTGACTACAACAAAGAAAACAGGTTTGGGGGAATGATGTGCCTAAAGAAGAAATGTGGTACATGGTAGGATGAGGATGTTCATATCATCCCATGAATTCACTTTGAAAAAAGGAAAAAGACAACTGGAAGAGAGAATTTGAAGAATTTTTTCATTGGATTGTGAATGCGGACAAAACATACCACAGAGATTTGGGTTTTAAGTATCTATCATCTTTTCCTTAAAGTATTACATCCTTTCAGGAGTTAGCACTTACCACTCCACTCTGAAGAAGATAAATACTATCTCAGCTCCAGCAAGATGCACTATTCCCAGTGTCAAACAGGAACAATCAATATGATAAAAGCACAAGTTTTTACTGTTAAATTTCCCTTATCTTTCTCCAGAAAATTTGTATTTGGATGGGCCAGTTTTCTCATTTCTCTTGGTGTCTAGTTACTATGTAAGTAGAGTTAACTACGAAGAAAAGAACTATATCAAAATATATGTTAAGATAGTCGTAGTAGAAACAGCTTTAGTATTAATTAACCAGATTCTTCCTGAGGGTCACTTGGTCCCTCCCCTGACACCAATAAAGAAAATATCTAGAAGTTTATACAGTATGTTCTAGGTTACATATAGTAAAGTAAGCAAAACGTAAATGTAGAACTCAGGATGATCACAAAACAAATAACCATGTAACTAACATTTTATTCAAGAAATAATATCTCCAGGTTCCCAGAAACCTATCTTGTGCTATCTCCCAACCACTAGCCCCTCTTTCCTAATCTAAGGTAACCACTATCCCAAATACTTGCATGATTATTTTCCCTGGTTTTATTTTTTATTTATTTATTTTTAAAAAATTTTCCCTGGTTTTAAACTTTATGTAAGTAGAAACACACAGTCTATTTTGTGACAAGTTTTTCATTCAACATTATGAAGAGTGCTGCTAACAAACACTCCAGAAACATGTTTCATGATATACATGTGTAAGCATTTCTGATGGGTACACATTGAAGAGAAGAATTGCGGGTCATGGCATATGCATTCATTAAACTTTAGTAAATAATGTTATAAGGTTTTCAAGTGGTCATACCAATTACTACTTCTACTGGTAGTGGTTAGTGTTCTCATTGTCTACATCCTTGTCCAAACTTTATATTATCAGTCTTTTATACTTTACATATTCTTCTGGGTATTTAGAGATATTATAGTTTTAATTTACATTTTCTGGGTGAATAATGAAATTGAATACTTTTTCATTTGTTTATTGACCATTTGTATATCCTCTTTTGTAAAGTGCCTGTTCAAGTCTCTTGCCCATTTGTCTATTGAATATTTTGGCTTTTTCTTTTTCATTTTTTTTTTTAAGATTTTATTTATTTATTCATGAGAGACACAGAGAGAAGAAGAGACATAAACAGAGGGAGAATCAGGCTCCTTGCAGGGAGCCCAATATGGGACTCGATCCCTGGACCCAGGATCATGCCCTGAGCAAAAGGCAGGCACTCAACCACTGAGCCACCCAGGCATCCTGCCTTTTACTTTCTTAATGGTGATTTTTGATGAATTAAAATTCTTATTTTCAAAGTAGTCAATATATCAATCCTTTCCTCTATAGTTATCTTTTTGCATCATGATTAAGAAATCTTTTCCTACCCCAGGATCATGAAGATATCATCCTATATTACCTTCTACAAGTTTTATTATTTCGCCTTTTGACTAGATTCGCAATCCACTTGAAATTTATTTTTGTGAATATGGTATAAGGCCTTAAGTTTCACTATTTTTCCATATTAATATCAATGGACCCAATATCCTTTATTGAAAAGATCATTGTCTAATCACTGTTCCATTAATGCAGCTTCATCATAATTAAGTACCCATGTATGTGTGGGTCTCCTTTCCCCATTTTCTTTTCTGTCCATTGATCAGTTTCTCTATCCTTCAGCTATTACAATTATTACATTGTCTCAAGTCGTACAGCTTTATAATAACTCTTGATATCTGGAAGAGTGAGTTTTCTTCACACTTTGTTATGTTCCCAGAGTGTCTTAGTATTCGCAGTCATTTGTGTCTCCAAATACATTTTAGAATTAGCTAGTTTATTTCTAAACTACCAAAAACTACCACACCACCAAAAAAGCCCTAAGATTTTGTCAGAGATTGTACTGATTCCATTAGTTCCATTTGGGAAAAAGTATTATGTTTAAAATAGTCTTATAATTCATGAACATGGTAAATTCCTCTACCTACTTAAAACTTTGAAATTTTTTTCCAGTAGAGCGTGTGTGTGTGTGTGTATGTGTGTGTGTCTGTGCATGTGGTGCATGCTTGTGTATATAGAGGTCATGCACAACTTTGTTTCTAGATATTTGATTTTTTTTATGTTTGCTATTGTGCATAGAAATTTTAAAATTTCGGGGATCCCTGGGTGGTGCAGCGGTTTGGCGCCTGACTTTGGTCCAGGGCGCTATCCTGGAGACCCGGGATCGAATCCCAGTTGGGCTCCCGGTGCATGGAGCCTGCTTCTCCCTCTGCCTGTGTCTCTGCCTCTCTCTCTCTCTCTCTGTGTGACTATCATAAATAAATAAAAATAAAAATAAAGAAATTTTAAAATTTCCATTTTCTATTTGTTTCTCAAATATAAAAGTCAGTTAATCTTTAAAATATTACTTTGGATCCAATAAATGTGGTAAGCTTCATTATTGTTCCTAATAATTTACCTATACTTTTTTTTTTTTAAGATTTGATTTATCTATTCACGAGAGACACAGAGAGACAGACAGAGACATAGGCAGAGGGAGTAGGATCCCTGCAGGGAGCACTTGATTCCGGACTCAATCCCAGGACTCTGGGATCATGCCCTGAGCTGAAGGCAGATTCTCAACCACTGAGCCATCCAGGCATCCTTTCTGTGTAGATTTTAAAATTTTTCTACATAAATAATGATGTCTGAATAATGAGTTTTGTTTTTTTCCTTTTCAATTATTTTTTACTTTTCCTAGTTTATCAAACTGGTTAGGAATGCCATATAATGTTTAATATTAGTGGAGAGTATGTTTGTCTCCCTCTTCATCTTGGAGAAAACAGTGTCAACATTTCTCCACTAAATGTGATGTTTGCAATAAGTTTCTTTGTAGATAACATTTTACCATATTAAGAGTTTTTTTCTGTTTCTAACTTGCTAAGACAAATGCATTATCTTGCTGAGACAAGACTCATTATAATGAATGTTAAATATTATCAAAAGATTTTCTACATATTATAGAGATAATCATATGTGATTTTTTTGCTTCTAATTCTAGTAATTGGTAAATTATATTAATAGATTTATGAATGTTAAAATCAATTTTACAATTCTATAAATCTAATTTGGTGATGACATATTATCCTTCTTATATACTGTTGGATTCTGTTTACTAGCATTTTGTATAGGATTTTCATCCCTAAGTTATGAGTGGGATTGGTCTGTAATTTTTGTAAGTAAGTAAGTGATCTAATATCAAGGAATGACAGGAAGCCTCTAGGAACTGATATTGGTCACGAAAAAAAAAAAAAACTGAGCAGTAAAGAAATGAATTCTTCCAACAACCTGTGTTTGTGAGTGGCTTTCCCCGAACATCCAGATAAAAACACAGGCCAGATGATACCTTGATTCTAGCCTTCAAAGGCTCTGAGCAGAGAACTCAGATAAATGGTCCCTAGACACCTATTTCACAGAAACTATGAGATAATAAACATGTATTGTTTTATGCTTCTAAATTTGTGGTAATTTCTTATATAGCAATAGAAAACTCATACACTTTCTTGTCTTTTGTTTTGTTTTGTTTGTTTTTTTTTTTTCTTTCTTGTCTTTTGACCTATCCCTTGCACTTCTTTACTTTATGGCCCAATGAGATATTCCAGGCTTAGCTTGTACTTTCTCCGAATAAACCAGGAATTAACCATTTTTCCAAGGAACTCTAGTTTCCTTTAGTAGAGAATGGAATTTAGAAAACAAGACTTGCGTGTTAGGTGTACTCAAAACCATGGGGGTATCTTGTTCCTAGGCCTTATCATTGGACAGAACTAGGGAATATGTGTGGATGTGTGTACATTTACATTTGTATCTATATTTATTGCTAGGTCAATCTAGACATATTGAAAAACCCCACTTCTAATCCAGCAGCAGAGTTTTTATTCAGTTTTCCTTCCACATTTGTAACTCTCTTCTCTGACAGGAGAAACCTGGTTCTTATCTTCTTCAGTATGTTTATTTGTTGGATAAATTCCTTCTGTGTGTAACTAATTTCCCATCATCTTCATCATCCTTCTCTATTTCATATGTGCCTTCATCACTGTCTTTGGTTCCCCTCACAGTTGCTGAACTAGTGCCCTGTCACCCTCAAAAACACCCATTTTACTAATGGATTATGAACTGAATTATCTAGGAAGAAAGAAAGGTCTAGTTATTTTTGATTGAGCACCAAACATTGTATATAAAAAATTCTAGAAAGAAGTGAAGCCCAGAGTGATTCTCTATCCCCCAGAAAGTATTTACATAGTTGTAAGCTGATAGGGATCCCATAAATGCCAGTTCATCTTAATAAAAACCTGTAAATGGGATTATTTGAAACTAGACTTTCATCTGTACCAGAACTTATTTCAAGTTGATCCTTACTTTGGCGTTTAGCCCAAAGCCTCTCCCTTTGGAAGTCCTTGAACTCCTGTTTTGTCACCCTAGCTCCATGAAGCTGACAAAAGCTCTACTTGGCTTTTCAGATTTCAGCTGTTTTCCAGAATTGGAAGAAACCCCAGGGCAGAAAAGGGCTCCCAGAGCCATGCTCTCTAAAACTGCTTCTTCTACATTTTACTCCCCAAATTCTTGACTCTCTTGTTAGCTCTTTCATATATTCAAGCAATATTTTAAAGTATATTTTGTGTATTCTGCTAATTATCATCACTAGAAGGGTTGGTTGTTCCAAGTTACCTAGTCTGCCATTACTGGAAGAAAATCCCCTTGTTGGTAGCTTTTTTTTTTTTTTTTTTTTTTTGGTGGCTTCTTATTTTTAAAATAACATATAGTCAGTATTTATTGTTCTTAGTTAAAGCATAAGCACCTCATATGTTTTAACTCATTTAATTTCACAACTGCCTGTGAAATAGGTTTTATTATTATTATCCCATTTTATAGTTGAAGATCCAGAACTTAGTGGGACTCAGAGATTGGCCCAAGCTCATAAGCAATAAGCAGAGGTCAACGCAGGTCTATCTGACTCCAAAGCCTAAAATTTAAAACACTGAGCTTAGCTGTTTCCCACCACTACAGTTCATAGCTTAGAAACAAAACACCCTGTAGAGGGAGTCTTAGTTATTAGTCTACCAAGACAATTTTGAAAGGAAGACAAGAACAGACACATTTTGTTTGCTTAAGTGACTCTGAGAGAGCCAAGAATAGCATCCAGGTTTGGACCCAAGGTGCACATTTATCTTTGTTATCCAAACAAGAACTATGGTGGTTAAATAAAGTTAAATTAAAAGACTTAACTGGGGAAAAAATACCATCCTAAATTACTTTTATATACTCTGTGGCATAAAGTAACTCACAATTCAGAAGCCTGAGTTCCTTTTTCCTCTGGTAGGAATCTCGTTCACGTAAAATTGTGCCCAGTGACCGGATGTTAGGATGTTATAGAGACAGACAAGCAAGATGTGTCTCACTGATGCATCTGGACAGGAAACCTTAAATATGGTTTTCTTTTCTTAAAAAAAGAAATCCCAGCCACATATGTTTTTATTTTTCTTCTCAGCATTTGGTGTATGGAAACATAGGGCACGTTATTGCAGGTATCACTTCTCAAGAGACTAGTAGCACTCTTTAAAGATTTGAGGGGCCCTCAAATTCTTTCAGGGATGAAGATTCAGATATTTTGATCCCAGACACTTTTCTAAAATGTATTTATTTGTACACCTTTTTGTACAAACTAGAATAAGTTGGCTAAGTTTTCTTGAAAATTTAGAAAAATTCTTCTTCTTTCAGAAATAGTTCATATTTTGTATCAGCAGAATTTTATTAGTGAGGCCATGAAGCTACTTATCTGAACTCTCAGTTTCTCTGTGGGCAATTACTTTCACTGTACCACCTTGAAATTTTACGTATAACATCTAGTCTTTCTTCAAAGAAGTCAGAACTCTGAGATGGTAACCATCCTTCCTTATGAGGTGTTTGTGAAATTTGCAAAAGATAAAGGGCTGATGAATATTGTTTGATCCTTCCTAATGCCTATAGACTAAGGCATTAAATGCTAACCCAATTATACAACCAACTATGAGGTAATAAACTGTCTCTTGGTATTATAGACTTTCTTTGTATTGCTCTTTTATCTATTTGGTTTGTTCATTTTGATTTTGCTTCTTTTTTTTATTGGCTCTAACCAGCTGTTAATAATTTTTTAAAGATTTATTTATTTATTTATTTATTTATTTATTTTTATTTATTTATTTATTTATTTATTTATTTATTTATTCATGAGAGACACAGAGAGAGGCAGAGACATAGGCAGAGGGAGAAGCAAGCTCCCTGCAGGGAGTAAATAAATGGGTACAGAGGCACTTACCCAGAGTTGGAATCTCAATCTCTTTTCTTTCAGTTCCATTAGTTTCTTCTGGGAGAAGCAGCACATAAGGTCATCAGTACTTATGTAGAACTGCTTTTATTGAACTGAGCATTGGTAAAATCAGGTCTGGACTAAGGCAGGTGGGAGCCTAGGTAAGACCCTAAAGGGACACATCACCAAACACACATACACACATACTTTAAACAGGCTCCATGCCCAGAGTGGGGCCCAACACAGAGCTTGAATTTATGATCCTGAGATTAAGACCCAAGCTGAAATCAAGTCAGGTGCCTAACCAACTAAGCTACCCAGCTGCCCCCCTAAACAATATTTTTAAAGGATTTTTAAAATAGTTACTTGGTGGAAATGGTGAAAAAGATGGCTTCTAATAACAAAAATAGAGTACAGATTGACTTTATGTTTAAAATAAGGAATTTATTACATGCAGTTACTATTTGCAATATTTGGAATTAGACAACTTCTTAGGAGACATGTTAAATTATTTAAAATGTGAATAGATTAAGTCCTTCCCAGTAGATGTGTCAAGCCCATGACTTATTCATATTCAGAATTTCAGTTTCAGGTGCCTGAGACATGGCTGATATCTGCTGTAATTGCCCAAAAAAACTTACTCATATGTACCACAAAAGATTAAATTGAGTTAGGGATACAGTGCCCATTTTGATCCAAGGACGCAATTTTCTTGAGCAGGATCCCATGTGATAAGTCCAATTTATGTTTTACCAGATATGTATAAAGTCATGTATAAAAATTTGAGTCAGCTAGCCCTGGGTTTCCAATATATCAAAGATGATGTTGAAATAGCAACCCTGGAAAATGCCTAGCAGGCTGGCCCCTCACTTGAGCTCTGAATGTGGTATTATCAGCTCTACTGAGGCCTGAATACACTTATCTTTGTAAGAACATTTTAAAAATAGTATTAGACTGTGTCATCTTTATAGGAACATACAGCAATTCTATTTTAGTTTTAATTCTAAGAATTACTTCTGAGCAATTGGTCTCTTTTTACCTTTTGAACACTATGAACTGGGCAACTGATTAGAGTTCTTTTTTCATACTTGTTACTTAAACATTGAGCCAAATTAATAACCTATTCATAGAAAACTTATAGGTCTTCATGGATAGAAAGGAACCATTTTTAAATTAACCTTATCCCTGGCTTCATTTTATGTTCCTACTATTGTTTTTCTTTCCTACTTTTACTTAAGATATCTTACTTTATTTTAGGTATCCTCATAAGCTCCCCTTAATCCTTTCTGGAATGAGAAGTAGTATATATAAATAAGTCACCACTGTTGCTAACTTAGTAAAGACCTTGTTCATTAGATTTGCAGAGAGAGAAAAAGTTCTGAGGGAATGGAACATTATGTCGTGAGAGTTGGAGGGAAGCTTCCTGGGAAAGGGGGATAAAATTTGGGCTTATGCTCAGCAGGGAGAAAGGGGGCTAACTGAGCAGAGGGAGGGGGACTCTGAAACTGAAGCTGGAACAATACAAATGACAAATTTGACCTGTTTCATGGTTATGCAGAGGGTGGGCCCTTGGAAACACAGAGCCGTCAGATAAGTTATTGTTGGAAATGCTTGTGGAAAATTGTTGTATGCCTCAATTCTAGTAGCATCTACTCTTCTATTCATTTCTACTGCTTTCCAAGGCATACATCTGAGGTTAATTACATTGAATCACCTAACATAACTGGCTCGCGAGCCTCCTTTTCTGATATTTCCCTTCCCACTGACAGAGTTGTCATTACCTGTTCTGTCTCCCTGTAAAGAGCAAACTGAACCCAGTGTGGATCCCTGACCCAGATTCCCTCTCCTATGAGGGTGAAGATGGTGCTCATGCTAGTTGTACTCTGTTCGTTGCTTGAACAGAAATACGTGAGCCGAAAGTCTGATTCTCTCAGCTCTGCTTCTCCACAGAGGAGAGAACAAATGTACGGGGAGAGGCCAGAATAGAGCACAGACACACAGAGGAGCAAGCAAGGGAGCTTTCTGATTCCTGAGTCTCAGGAGGGCCAGCTGTGGCTCCTGACTCTTAGTAGTCCCCTCTTTTCATGGTTGAGGTAAGCTGTCTACTACTCAGAGGTGAATGATCCTTCACAGAAACTTGAGACCTGAAAAAAATGTATCCAGTGGGCATCACCAAGGGTGTGCTCAGAGATCTAGATGCAGTGTGCATCCATTCAGCAGATATTTGTTGAGGGCTACTATGTTTATCCTCACTCAGAATAACCCCTTGAACCAGGATCAAGTTGCTTACCATCTGGAGGAGGATAAATCCATAAAGTAGGTTAAATGGCAATGTGGAAAAGTGTTTACTAGTACAGAACTATGCTTACAATAAGTGTTAAGTGAATTAGGAAATTTATAAGACAGAATGTATAATACATTTATAAAACCATATGTCTGTGTGTATGTTCAAATATGTGTAGTATACATATATATGTAAATATATATTTTCTCAATCTGTACATACATATTTGGTATACAGGCCACACACATCACACATATATCATATATGTGTGTAGACTGGAGAAAAAATGAAAATAATGTGAGGTCTTGAAGGATACCAAAATGTTAAAAGTGGTTATCACTCTGTTGATAACCAATGATCTTTGGTGTTTTTTATTGCCCCACTTTTTCCTATCTGCATGTATTATTTTGAATGAAAGTTGTAAATAACCTAGAATATATTTAAGAGGTTCTTTACAAATATAAACATGTGTTTTGCAAAAGCTGCCTGCTTACATGCATCTTTATAAATCACGTAAAAAATAAAATCAGTAATTAACATTCAAATAGATATCCAATAGGAGGATGGGTATTGGGAAACTCTAGAAAAACAGTAATGTTAAAATGCCTTTTAATGTAACATTTTTCAAAGTGAATGTCATCACTAACAAGTATAGATGTTTTGTTTTGTTGAGTCATTCAACAAATACTTATTGAGTTTTTCCAAGGTACCAGGAGCTGTTCCAGTCTCTAGAGGTACATCAGTGAATAAATCTGACAAACATCCCGGCTCTTGTGAAACTTACATCGTTTTAGTGGCAATCTTCTTAGGAAAATAGAAACTATCTTCTGGACTGTGGGAGACCTCACCTTTAAGTGTCAGGTTTCCTGGTCCTTGCTATGTAAATTCTTATATATAAGCTATGATGCTCACCACACAGGACACAAGGCCATCCTGACAGTATTCTTGCACTCAGGCAACTTTCTGTCCCAGGGAATGTGCAAGTGAATAAAGGGATAGGAGTTTAGATGGGGGAAGCATGGGGCAATGGGAGTGCATAAAAGGCAGACCTATCCTGGGCTTTATGGTGGTGGTGGGTGATAGCAAGGAAGACGTCGCTGGTTGGAGGCACTATCTAAGCAGAGATTTGAAAGGTAAGTGGGAATTATCCAGGTGAGAAGGCTAGAAGCGGGGCATTTCAGCAAGGGGAAGTACGGGGAAACAGGACATGTGTCAGGGAATAGAAGTACCTTAATATAGCCAGCGCTTTATTTACAGAGCTAGAAGTGGCAAAGAATGAAATAAAAGGTAAGCAGAGGCCACTTGTTGTTTAAGAGGCAATGTTGTTTAGTAATCAAGAGTGTGGCCGGACTCTGGCACGTTCAGCTGCATGACCCATAGAGTTACCTTATGGCTCTGTGGGTCAGTGTTCTCACCTGTAAAATCAATGTTCTAACTCATGGGGGTATTCTAAAGATCCAATAAATGACCTATATAAGTGCTTAGAATAAATGGGAATAAATGAGAATAAATAAATGACATCTTCTGAGACCTGGGAATACTGTAATACTGTATGGGAGCCTGGTGGGAGTATCTTGGAGTAGTTGGGAAATAGAGACACTAATCCTATTTTTGTCTAAACCAAGATTATTTGGTGGCATATTCCTCATGAATGATGTAGGAATTGGACTAGGTGACCCTAAGTTCCTTCCTGCCTTTCTCTTTTTTTAGGAATGTCAGATATAATATACTATAATGGTTCTACCCATGGCCCCAGGATGTGGTGAGGGGGCCTGTTATTGAATTACTATTATTAGTTTCTGCCTGAAGTGTCTCTGGTTTGTAGTGACTTATTTTCTTCTCTAACTCTCTAGGTAAGGTGGCTGAGTCAGAGTCCTATGCTTCTTTACCAGAGAGCACTGGCTATTTTATTAAAGTATATGACCTCAATCCAAAAGCTTAAGGGAGATGTGTGGAAGAGTGTGTGTGTGTGTGTGTGTGTGTGTGTGTGTGTGTGTGTGTGTGTGTATAAAACCATCATTATGGTTAGGAGTCACTCAGATTTGAATTGCAAGTCCTTTTACACTCTGGCAATAAGTGTGCAACTGTGTTAGGTAGGTAGTGTGGGAGACAGGTGCAATTTGTGTTGCGGGTAGCAGACAGAAGGCAACTAGAGGCATGAGATGTTTATACAGACACTCTCCTCCCCTGCTGGAGCCTCATCTCTGGGCTTGTAGGCAAATCCATTTGTGAGTAGGAAATTTTGTAGAGCAGTCACTGCCCTGTAGGGAAAGACTGGCAGTCAGGCTGACTTGGAAGAGAATCCCAGCTTTGTCCATATTAGCTGTGTGATGTGAATAAGTTGCTGAACTTTTGAGAGTCTTTTTTCTCATCCATAAGATGGTTCTTCATAGGGTTACTGTTAAAATGGTAGCCAAATATGTGAAAATGCCTAGCTTGTTGCATAAGCACTTGGTCAACTGTAGAATTATTTCTTCCTACTGAGTCGTAAGTAGTCCCCAATACATCTTTCTAAGCTTCCCTTCTTCAGAATAAATCATCCCAGTTCCTTAAATCTTTTCACTGAGTCTTGTTTTGTAGCCTCTTATTATATCTGTGGTTGTTTATAGACCTTGCCTCTGGTTGGTTCTTCTTTGGTGACATTTGAGAAGATCCCAGCCTTTTGGGAGCTGACCTCCACAGCTACATGCCAGTTTTTCTCATTTTCACCCATCACGCTCCTTCAGCTTCCAGTATCCTCCCTCCTCCTGGGATGTGGGCCAAGCTGAGAGACTCTCAGCCACCACCCCCACCACTTCCCAAATGGGGGTGATGACTAGTCCTCACAGCAGCTACTCCTGAGACAGGCTCTTGGCAAGGCTTCAGCTGCTACTAAGTTGCAAATGTTGCCCCTGCACTTCCCCCATTTCCATCATAAAAAGAGAGGGAGGGTCTCTCTGTTGCAAATTCATCTGTAGCATTTTCAATTCAACAATGAAGAGACTGACTCTATATAAATTGAGGGTCCAGAGTTGATGCTATTGCCAAACAATCCCCCATTAATGCGTAACTAATACAAAACCAATGCATGACCAGACCTCCAATACTGGACAGCTACTTCAATTGGAACTGAATTGAAATACCAATTTTTGTGCTACGTTCACCAGCAGCTGCTAAATAATGCAAGAATCTGAGAAAGTTTTCTCCATTACATAAAAACAATCGCGTGCTTGTTTAATATTTTTTTAGTAAACATTCAAGTGCCTATCATGTGCCAATATGCTATCATCAATATGTCAAGATGTTATTCTTAAGGACTTAACATATGTTATTCTATTAAATGAGAATACTTTTGTATTTACAATATAACTGAGTCTGTTTCCTTTTTTTTTTTTTAATCTCTCACATATTATTTACTTTCCACAAATGTCTTTCTAGGATCAGATCCCATGAATGGAGTCTTGAGATAAGCCTATTATTTACATGTAGCACCATAGCTTGCATGGTAACTGAATTTCAGGTTAGGGTAATGATCTAGTGCCCCTACCAAAAATATTTTAGAATTCCCACCACCATCCAAATTTCATTAATTCTTACTTATTCTTTCAACTTAACAAAATGTTTGAGTACTAAGAAAGTGCTTGACACCTTATTTTGCTGGTTCCCTGTGCCTTTCCAGAATGTTTATAACATTAGAATTGTGGTATAGTGGTGGTAAGTTTAAGATGAGACTCAGAAATGGAACTTTCCACAATAGAAACCAGACAAATTCATGGTTTTTGTGTAGATTCTGATTCTCATAATCATATACCACTAAAATTTGTCATAAAGACTAGCAGAGGACCTACAAACTTGGTTGCTTGGCAAATTTTGATCTTTAAGAAAAACATCAAATCAAATTTCACTTGAAAACTTAGACAAAAAAACCCTGAATTTGTATGGTGTTTTTTGAGACAGAGTTATTAATGTGTTTAAATCCCACCCCCAAATTTTCAGTTCTGCATTGTTACACTATTATTATGGTATTCTTGAGCTTACTTTGTGATTTTCCAATGCAGTTCAGTTGACAATTGGGCTTCAATTCAGGCAATGCATTCCATAATTACTTTAATGCACATCCTAAGTGCAAGGAGCCATTTAGGAAACTAAAAAAATCTAAGTCATACAGTATTAGATTCTTAACTTGAAGTTTTTTTAGTTCATTTGTTAAATTTAAAACTGACATGTCTCTACTCAAAACTATAAAACCTTTTAAAACAATTCCTGTGCTTTTCTTCCTTACCTCTATCCTGACAATGAAGAGAAAAAAAAAAAAAAAGTCTCTAAAATATTTGACAAATAAACAAAGAAATGAACTTTCTGAGCTCTTTGCAGGCACTGTGGGGTTAGCATGAGTCACAGCATCATTTTGGGGGGATCATTAGTTCTGCTAAATTTTTTCTTGAATAAAGAGCACATGCTTGGGGATGCTCCCTCAGCATAGATATGATGTAACATCTCAGGATGGAGAATTGTAATAAAAAGAGACTTTGATGTATTTGCAAAAATGTTAATGATCACTGAAATAATCCAGATCATCTCTGGAGAGAAATTTGATTCAAGAATGGCCTCTTCAGAGATCAAAGACATCTTATCCTCTAGTATTGATCCCCAGCAAATCCAAAAAGTTTGGCTGTCTTGGTGCCATGCTTGCTACCAGAAATCCTACCAACAAGCCCATCATGAGGATCAGGGTTCACTTTTATAATAAACAATTGTCACAGGAAATAAAGACTGTCCCTTTCAAATCACTAGATACTTGAACACTACAAATGTCTTCTCTTGCCTGCTAGAGGTACTAACCTGACCTTTTTATTCTACTGGTTCTCCACACAAGAAATTAAATGAACTGTGCCAACAACAAGATTCTTCTCACTGCCTCCTTGCTCCCACAGCCTCTCTTTGTTTAAAAAATGAAAAACCTAGAAAAGTTATTAGGACAGTAGCCAAAAATGGAATTTAGTTCTTGACTCCTTTCCATCTATGGGTTGAACTAGTTAACTTTTTCTTTTTTAATCCAAAGGAGAAATTAATTATGAATTTTTATTCAAGCTGTCAGGCCAGTTAATTTACTGATAACCAAACTGGTTTTCTCCTGACATAGTTTGTTTTTTTCTCTTCTCTCATATCCAAAAATTCCGACAAAGTGTATTTCTTACTGCTAAAAAGTACAGTTCTTATCACAAATGCCACATGACTTCATACATGGAATATGACAAATATGATCTTTGGTTTTCATATCTTGTGATTTAGCTGAATGTAGGAAGATTTAAATTGCAGAGTCTGGAACTCTGCGATAGACCCATCTGTGGGCTTGGTCATAAAGTATTCAAGTAGGCCAAGTGAAGGAATTTTGCAGGTGTATTAGTCAAGGAACATAAGAGAAAAAGAACCAATAGGAGATAGATATGTGTCTAATATATATAATATACAAATATATATAAATATATACATGCATATATATATATATATATATTTTATGGAATTGGCTCATATTCATACTGGCAAGCCTGAAAGTTGTAGGGTAGGCCAGCAGGTTGGAAACTCAGGCAGGAGTTAATGTGTAGTCTTGAGGCAAAATTTCTTCTTCTCCAGGACACCTTAGTTGTTGCTCTTAAGGTTCTCAACTTACTGGGTGAGGCCACCTATATTACCAAAGGCAATCTCCTTTGGTTAAAGTCAATTAATTGTAGGGATCCCTGGGTGGCTCAGCCATTGGGCATCTGCTTTTGGCTCAGGGCGTGATCCTGGAGACCCAGGATTGAGTCCCACATCAGGCTACCGGTATGGAGCCTGCTTCTTCCTATGCCTGTGTCTCTACCTCTCTCTGTGTGTGTCTCTCATGAATAAATAAATAAAATCTTTAAAAAAAAGTCAATTAATTGTAGATGTTAACCACATGTACACAATACCTTCATAGCAACATGCTCCTTACCATACGGCAGGTGTAGTAAAGAAGAGCATGAGATCATACTGCTTCATGTCTCCATGCTCTTGCACAAGCTATAACCACCCTCTGGAATGCACCCCCTCATGTTATCCACTTATTCCTTGATTATGCTTCCAACATATTTAGAATATATTTTTTTTGCTAAAGTTTGGGTCATGATGATGAAAAGAAGTTGGAAGATTGGAGAGCTATTCAGGACAGAGATCAATAGGACTTTGTGACTGATGGGTTTTGAAGATGAGAAAGGGAAGCAAATGTGGAATAACTGCCAGGTGCCTGCCTTGAGCAGGGTGACTGGTGGAGTTATTCACTGATGCAGAAAAATGGGGGAGAAAAATAGATCTCAGATCAGCAGATCATTTCAGTTTGGACACAGTGTGTTTGAGTTGCCCATGAATCATGGTGACCATGCGTAGAGGAAAGATAGTGCTCAGGACAGAGGTCTGAACTCAGTGTATAGATCTGAGATTGCCTTATGTAAATGAGAGTTGAAACCATGGGAATGGAAGACGTTACACAGGATGTTACATGGAGAAGACCAAGGGCAAAATCCTGGAAAAACATTAGTTGAAGAAACTTCTCTCTCTGGCAGAGAGAAGTGCCACTGAAGGAGACTGAAAATAAATTATCAAAGAAGTAGAAGGAAAATCAGGAAAATGTGTCACAAAATAAAAGCAACCAGTCAGTGTCAGATGGAGCAGATAAGTCAAATGAGATGAGGTCCAAAACACTGTCTGTTAACATTAATAATAAGCTTGTAGGGGGAGCCTGGTGGCTCAGTGGGTTAAGGAACTGGGCTCTTGGTTTTGGCTCAGGTCATGATCTCAGGGTCCTGGGATCGAACCCCGGTTCAGGCTCCATGCTCAGTGTAGAGTCTGCTTGAGATTCTTTCTCTCTCCCTTTCCCTCTCTCCCTCCCCCCTAGTTTGTGTGTGAGCACATACAGACATACACACTCTCTCAAATTAATAAATAAAAATCTTAAAAAAAAGCCCAATAAAATTGTTGGTAATCTTGGAGCAAATATTTTCAGTGAATGGGGTGGAAGCCAGAGTGCAGTAGGATGAAGACTAGGTAAGATGTCAAGTGGAAGCAGCAAGTGTAGACAAATCTCCCACTGACTAATTCTATCCTCTCTGGGTAAATAGATAGGTTCTTAGATTCTAGCATTGGAGAATGTATATGTGAACCTACTAGATGGTGAGAAGTTTGCTGATTTGCTGGCCAGAGCTGGTCTGCAGTCACAGGATAAGCAGGAATGATCCCTCTGGCATACAGGCAGGGCTGGGGAGCCACAGCTGGTGGCCAGCACATGGGTGTGCAGTAGCAGTGGAGGCCTGATGTCCCTCCAGGGAGGAATGTGACGTTGGGAGGAGCACAGCATGGAGAGGACAATGGGAACCACCCCAGAGGAGGGAGTTAGTGCAAATAATCAGGGAGCCAATACCGAGAGGGGGCCTGGAGCACAGGATATCTGTAGAGAGGGCAGCAGGAAGAGGATCACCAGGCTGCGCTGGGGCTGCAGTGTCCCTGAGGGACAGGGCCTGCTGAGTGAGTGCCTAGGGCCAAGTACCACCAGATGTCCTCACACCCACGCTGCTGCTGCTCATCTACCACACTGCAGCCAGAAACCTCAAGAGAGCCCCCTCCTCTCGCGGTGTCCCTCCAGCGCTCTCTACTGAGAAAGCTTAACATCATGCTAACTTTAACAGAGAAATACTTCAAGCGATTCCACCCATCATCACAGAGTATATATATTTGAAGGGCGAATTGGAGCTAAGAGACACTTGATAGTGGCAGGGACTCCATGCAACTTGCTACTTTACCAAAGACCTTTCTTTACATCTTTGGTGAAGATGAATGAGACAGGATTGAGGAAGCACCACTGGGAAATGGCAAATTTGTAGCAGCTCTGTTTTGCAGAGTTGTTTGCTTTGCAGCAGTTTTCAGGCACCCTGATCCAAGAATAGAGATTGCAGATACAGTATGGATCCAGACTTGGGTCTTGCTGGTGGGGGTAAAGAGGGAAATGTTGAACCACATGCCAAAGTCTTCAGCGAAAGCCAGGAGGTCACCAGGAGATAGTACACAGCATTACCAACAAAGGCTAGAAGGTGGGAAAATGGAATAATATGAGCTTCAAGAAGGGTAAGCTTTTGGGGCCGGAGTAGCTCAGCTATTTAGCTCCTCCTTCGGCCCAGGGTATGATCCTGGAGACCTGGGATCAAGTCCCCCGTCGGGCTCCCTGCGTGGAGCCTGCTTCTCCCTCTGCCTGTGTCTCTGCCTCTCTCTCTCTCTCTGTGTGTCTCTCATGAATAAATAAATAAAATCTTAAAAAAAAAAAAAGAAGGGTAAGCTTTTACCAGAGTGGGAGGATCAGCAGTTTGAGATGCAACTGAGGGAAACCAGGAAGCCAAGTTATATCTTGGCCCAAGTGTTTGAAGAGGTTGAAAATATAAGGAAGCGAGTTAGCAATGGAATAAAGGATTCAGAGACTGTGGGACAAAGGAGGATATAGTCAGTAGTGAATTGTACCTGAAGTGAGGCATTCTCTAGCAGCACCAACGTGAGAAGGAAGGGTACCTGGTCTTTCCCTGGGGAGCTAAGAAGAAAGCATGAATGACAACAACTCACCTCAAGTGTCCTCCCTCTGCCACGAGTCTTTTGGTGTTTGAAATGGTGTTTCTGGTCTAAGAGATGTGATGAGGTCTGCCCTGAGCCTTGCACATGTGCAGCAAGGGGGAGAGCTTTCTCAGTGTTCATAAGAGTAGTCAGGGTCCTGGTTAGGGATCCGGGTTACTTTTAAATTTATTATTTTATTGTTTGTTTTTAAGCTTAGATATCCTTTCAGCATAAGAATAATTAACCACATTATAGAAACTTTGGGAAGTTAGAAAACAGGAAAAACTAGTAATGCCCAGTAAGATAACAATGCCTAGTAAGATAACAATTCAGGAGTATTTCCTAGGGCTTTTTTTCTATGTACATATAAAAACATTGTTATACTGTTAATGACACACAGTTTTATATCTTTTTACCCTAACAAATCTTAAATATTCTTCATGTGGCTACATGGTCTTCATAACTATAATTTTTAAAGGTTTGTGTAAGAGTTTGTTGGATGCATTTTTATGTATTTCTCTGTTGTTGGATTTTCCCTGAATTGTTAAAAGTTGATCAGTGAACTATGATTTGTGAATACTGTGTATGATTATTCATTCATTTTTATGCCAGAGTTCATATTTTTTTAAGTCCTGGTTTCAAAATGATAGCCATTCGTGAAGGGTTTCCTAGGCTACATTTTGAAATCAGTGTATCTTTGATGACCTCATAGTGGAATGTCTTTTGTTCAAGAGGGAGGTACATGACTCTGATGTGTCTTTTCCTCAGCATCATAGGCTTTTATGCAATTTTTGTCTTTTATAAGTCAGAAGTGAAAAGAAGATAAAGGAGCTCAATATCTTTAGAAATAACACATTACTATAGTGGCTATAGGTCTGGAAGCTTACTCGTTATGAGCATTTCTCACATGCCCTAATGCCTATTTTCTACAATTCAACAGTAGCTGTTTCTCTTAGTGTTTCAGTTCCTACCTACACAATTGGATAAAATTTTAGAGTAAAATAAACTCATGGGCATGTCTTGGAGTGGATTTTGGTTACCATCTATGGAAACCCAAGTTTTAAGGTGAGTAGGTTCTTTGGCAGCAAGCCAGTCACTGAGGAGGCTGGATATCCTCACAGTAGAACCCAGGGAACAAGGGTGTGAGGAAGCTTGAAAAAGTCAGGGCTCAATGAATTACTGCCTTAGGGGGCTTTATGTTCCATAGTCTAGGGAGAGCATTAGCCTCAGAATCTGGAAAGGTACCATGCCCTCAGGTTGGAGTTAAGTGATCTTATCTGTCAAGATTAGAGAAATGCAGGGCGATAGAACCAACCAAGTGTTCCTTCCATTATCACTATTAGAACATTTTGGGGGATGTGCTGGAGCTGATTGGTACCAGATCCCAAGAGCCGATTATTACATTTTGAGGAATTTTGCAGCTGGTTGACTCATGTTAGTAGTTTGAAATCAACTATCATTGGAGTATTTATACCACAGAAATCAGCACTAGAATTACACTACAGAAATGCTATGAATTAGGACTTTTTTCTTCCCCACCCCTAGATATGGTTGTTAAACATTTACCAGCACGTCACTGACATTACCTCCAGCTTTATTAATAGGCAACTTTTCCTTAAAGAGTCAGCTTCTTCAAGCCTCAGTTTTCTCATCTAAGTGTGAAATCTGGAATTTAGACCTGAAAGAGATTTTTAAAATTATCTAGTCCAAACTTTTTTATTTTCCTGACACTGTTAGCTTTGACCAGAAGGTAGTATATTTATTCCTCAGAGACGGAAGCCATGGTGGCATCTAACACTTGGGAAGATAATCAGCATGCCCACTCTGTCTGGAGCAGGATTCTTGGCACTTGAAGCCTGAGGTATTGCAGAGTTTGTCAGGCAGCGACGGAAACCCAAGACTCAGAGAGAAGACCTAGACTGGAAGCCCTGGTAGGCCAATGGGGCCAGACGAGGATCACTTATTCTGTGAAGAAATACGTGGTTTCTTGTGGTTTGATGTAATGGTTAAGGATCTGATAGACTGAAGTGGGAAAATACAAAATCCAAATCCAGGCCAAATTAGAGTTTTTATTCAAACAGATGGTACAATCATCTGACATAGTCCAGGGGGTGGGACAGTAAATGTCAGGGGGAAAAAATTAGCTTTTAGAAGTCGATGTTTATGTTAAGGAAAAAGAAGTCTAATAATTGATAGCACTAGAGACTTCAAGACCTATTTCAAATTGCCTAGCACACATGCTACATACATAGTATCAGAGCTGGGCATTCGCCAATAAAATCTAGGGTGGAAAGGCCACTGTGCCCTTTGCCTTAATGATATAGAGCTTTTGCAACCAAGCAATGGTCTGGATTCATTAATCCAAAAAGATTCTTGAAAGACATCCCCAGATTCTTCTTTTTATGATATGTTAACCTTTACTTCCATGCTTTTTCTTCATTCCAGGCGATGTTGCAGTTAATTTTGATTGCAGAAATGTATCTGAGAGTTGGCTTGCTGCCTGAAATTCAGACTCTAAGTTCACTAGTTTTTTGTACATGCTAGCAATCAGAAGAACAATAAAATCATGTTTGGATTGAGCACCTGAAAACAATAAACACTTTTAATTTAAGTACAGGCATGCAGGTAAGGGAATAGAACTCTTTTAGGTAGCATGATCAGATTAGGACTGGCATCAAGATAGAAATCTGGTATGGCACCGATGGAGACTATTCAAGTGAACCTGATTAAGACATAAAGTCATTTAGGGGCAAAAATACCCCAGATTAAAAAAAAATACCCCAGATAGAAATCTGGTATGGCACATGATGGAGACTGTTCAAGTGAACTTGATTAAGACATAAAGTCATTTAGGGGCAAAAATCAGAGCAGAATTATTGGGAACTGGAGTTTTTAATTCAGAGGAAGATTCTCAGATTACCATGATCTGTATTAGCATTACTTCAGGAAAACAGAGTCAAAGTGAATCTTCAGGTATTGTGGATTTGGGAAAACACCATGCACTATTTTATTATAGAGGAATTATTTAGAATTATCTCAATTTCCTAGTAACTTAGTGATGGAAGAAAGGTGTCATGTCCACAAGTATTGCTAACAATATCTAAAGAATATTATACTCCTATTAAACAGGGGTCATTAGCCATAGTTCAGTCATTCTAAGTTCTCCATACTGATATCAGAATTTTCTACCTTACAAGTCTGACACAAGGAGGCACCCTTAAGTTTACTTGATATATAGCTTGCATATGATTTCTTCAGTGTTGGGAGATTATTTCATCTCAGTTGTTTCTCCTTGTGCTTTAATTTATACTGACTTTGTCAGTGTGACCTTTATTTTTTTCCCTTTACCAAGTTTACAGATCATACATTGATGTGGAATTCCATTAATTTCTCCTACAGGATAAAATTATTCACACCATGCCATATTAACTGGTATTAGGAAAATTAATACCTAAAAGTTTATCTTGGGTTTAGTTTGAATTAAAGGGAATTTGACTCACTGTAATTTAAATGGTATCTTATAAATATTTATTAGGTATATACTAACAGCAATGTTTTCTTGTGTTTTTTTTTTGTTTGTTTTGTTTTTGTTTTTAGAAAACCAGTAAGAGTTTCTCACAATGGTTTACCTTTCTGCATTATGAGGTACATTTTGCACATTGATGCATTTTGCATGTTGATGAGACATAAAATGCATCATGAGAATATTGATATCATGGATTGATAGTCAACTCCCTCCCCCCGTATATCTGCTCACATATATACATGATAGGAAATGTTTTTCAGCTGGTTTGATAAGAAAAACATAAATTTTTGATGAGCGAAGGTCCCAGGCTAGAGGGCAGAGAAGAGAGAGGATATGGACCATCAGATACAAATTCTGTCCACCCATCCATAAACAATACTAAATCTGGATGACCAATGGGCTAATTATAAAAGATGCCATCTGTGATGGTCACTCAAGGAAACAGGATTTGGATAAACTAATAAAGTTGAGATGAGGACAACACACAGCCTGCAATTAGGCACAGGGTATTATTAGTCATGGGTATAAAGGCAAAGGAAAAAATATAATAGTGGGGAAGAGGGAGAAAGTATATGGCTAGTGTAAAATACTGTGGGCTACGGAGTCAAAACCATTTTGTCTTAAGAAAGCATATCTTATCTGGCCCTGTGGTTGTTGAAAAATTGGGGAAGTGATTGATTTCACTTCACAACTGATGGACTATGTGGAATGTACCAAATGAGCATTGATGTAAAACAGCTGTTTGTGTGTTCTAACGCCAGCACCAAGAAAGCCAAATAAAATTAAGATGCTCAGACATAAAACAAAGACATCATTGTAATCATCAGCATGCTTTTTACACATTGTCCTAAGACCATTGTGTAATTGCCTGACCCTCTTGATAAATTCTTCTCTACCACTGAGCCAGTTTTTTTTGAGAAATTAAACCTCCATGATTTAATCTTGAAAGACTAAATGAGTTTTACAAATTAATGGCTAAGCCAGGCAGGCACTGGTGCTGGAAGAAGGGGTACTTCTCTGTCAGTACTGTTCAGCAGCTCCTGAGTACCTTCCTCCTTCATCCAGTGGTGTCACATCGCCCATAACAGCTGTGCCCTGACATCATAGATCAATTCCTGAAGATGCTAAATTCTAATCTGTTTGTTGTCATTGTTTATGTTTCTAAATGTTCCTATGACATCTAAACAACTCATAAGCTAACTTACTTATAATAAGTCTCATTGATTATTGTTTACAGCCAATTGAATATAAGCCTTTTTTAGGAAGAGAGCGTCTGGAATAAATTAGGAATAATTGGATTTTAAAAAGTCTTAGTCAGATCAACCTTGGTGGTCAAACAAACCTAGTCAACTTTTCCTTGCCCTCTGAAGTTTGAATTCTTCATTAATTAGAATTAGGATGGAAATTTAAACTCCACACCAGATGAATTTGCGTAAATACCTTATTCTGTAGCAAACAAAGTATACTGGAACCTTTTATACTTAATTCAGTTCTCCATAGCACCTTTATAAGGTCCTGGTTGTTTCCTTGAATGTTACAGAAAACTTTCAAAGATATTATTTACAAAACTACACACTATACTAGTTCAAATCTAGTACATAATAAGTTATTAATATTGTAATAACTATGTGGTGACATGGTAAATGGACTTATGGGGATCATTTCATAATGTATAAAAATATTGAATCACTATTGTGTACACCTGAAAATAATAGAATATTGTTTATCAATTATACTTTAATTAAAAAAAGGACTTCTGCAGACATCTCTCAATCATCTACCATACTAAATAGGAATGCTGAAAATCAAGTGATTCCTGCTGCTCTCTGGATGTTTTCGAGATGGACAGATGAAACCAACTTCTGTAACCAGGAACCATGAAATAAAGGGCCACTAGTTGGAGAATGGGGAAAAAAAAGCTTTGTCTGGTTGAAAGAAGAGAAGTAGAGGGAAATGAAGGTTGAACTGAACAGCGCTATCTTCAAAGTTAAAGATTCAGAGTTTCGTTTTACTTCAAGAGAAAGTTGCATGATTTTGTTCTGCAACTTTGTTTTTTTTAAATAATAAATTTATTTTTTATTGGTGTTCAATTTGCTAACATACAGAATAACACCCAGTGCTCATCCCGTCAAGTGCCCCCCTCAGTGCCCATCACCCATTCACCCCCACCCCCGCCCTTCTCCCTTTCCACCACCCCTAGTTCATTTCCCAGAGTTAGGAGTCTTCATGTTCTGTCTCCCTTTCTGATATTTCCTACCCATTTCGTCTCCCTTCCCTTCTATTCCCTTTCACTATTATTTATATTCCCCAAATGAATGAGACCATATAATGTTTGTCCTTCTCCGATTAACTTATTTCACTCAGCATAATACCCTCCAGTTCCATCCACGTCGAAGCAAATGGTGGGTATTTGTCGTTTCTAATGGCTGAGTAATATTCCATTGTATACATAAACCACATCTTCTTTATCCATTCATCTTTCGATGGACACCGAGGCTCCTTCCACAGTTTGGCTATTGTGGACATTGCTGCTATAAACATCAGGGTGCAGGTGTCCCGGTGTTTCATTGCATCTGTATCTTTCGGGTAAATCCCCAACAGTGCAATTGCTGGGTCGTAGGGCAGGTCTATTTTTTTAACTCTTTGAGGAACCTCCACACAGTTTTCCACACAGTTCCACACAGAACCTCCCCCTGCAGCCACTCTGTTCTACAACTTTGGATCAATTGCAATGATGGACAGGCCTGTGGAGATTTCACCAGCAATTCCAAGGCTGTCACCAGGAAATAGGGAATTGGGAAAATACTGGTAAGATGGTCTGACTTACTTCCAGAGTGGAGAAGTACTCTACAGGTGTAGGAATAAGCTCTCCACCTACTCAGATTTTTTAATCAAAATAAACTTTAATATTATCTATATGTTGCATACTCTTACCTTTGCAATACCATGGTTAGAGGGCATTTGTTTTCAAAACTCTTACTGCAGTACCCTTACTAACCTAGCAGTTCAATTTCCTAAAATATATGTGTATTTGCTTGATTTGTACCTATAACTGCCTCAGGCCATTTTCATGGCTTTCAGCTTCATCTGTTTCAACTTGAACTTAGCTACTATTTTTAACCCTAGTGTTCATTGCCTCATTAACACTACAAGGCTTCTCCCACTGCGGTCCATTACATTACTTCCTAACAGCAGTTAGTTCATCCTGGCCTAAGTGATTCCTCTGGCCCCCTTGCACACCCCAGCACTCTCTGCACCACCTTTTTAAAGGTGCCTATCCCAGCTGCTTTTAATTCTTTCACACATGGCTGCTCCCCCTGAGTGAGGGCTACCTACAGTTCAGCTTCAAGGACCCAGGTTGTTAGGAAACCATTTTTAAAGGACTAAGTAAAGACAAATTACTTTACAAGGTCTCATTACAAAGTTCAAAAAAAAAAAAAAAAGTTCAAAAAATAGCGGGGGTATTGGGTGGGGGGTGGAAGGGGGTAGAAGACAAAGCCCTAATGTTTGTGGAGTCCTCACATACATCAGGAGTTCACAAAGCACTTGTCATATGCTCTCAAATTTAATATTCACAATAGTACATTAGTCAATTATCTCTTTTTAGAAAAGAGGAAATAGAGGCCCAGGCTTACAAGCTCTAAGGAAAAAAATCTAGGAACCTAATGAATATCTGCCTCTTAAGACTGCTGCACTGCTAGGAGGTGCAAGAAAAGCGTGGGATAGTATGCTGAGTGACAGCAAAATGACAGTCAAGAAGATGGAAAAGCGGGTGGAGCTGACCGAGCCTGTGCTCATGTCACGAGTTAAGTGTCTGTAGTTCATCACTCATGTGCCCAGTGCTTCAAGTTCAAAGATTATTAGAAGGCAACGTTCTACAAGCAAAACAGCCCTGTGACAGAACCCAAAGAAAACTTATTTTCCATGACCTTTCTGGACAGCCTCAGACTCAGAACAAACAACTCAGGATAAAAATTTAAACTTGACCACAAAGATTCCTTCGTATGATATGCCGGATTTTTTTTCATTTAAAGGACCTTTCATCTCCTTCCCACTTCAGAAAAGACTTTAAGTCTCCACAAAGGACTGCTGGAAAGAATGGATTAGCCTAAATCTGCCCTATTAATTTTGTCATTAGTTCTAATGAATCATCTCCATAAAAACGCAGTTTGGTCTCTTTGCTTTTGATATTAGAGATAGCAAGATTTGTGATCAAATATTTTAAACTAGAGTAAGTGGCTATATTGCTATTGTAAACATACAGTGAATACACTTTATGATCTCACGTACTCATTAAAAAGCTTAAAGAACCTGGAAAGGGGAAATGTGGTTCTGAGAACAGAGCACTCTGAAGGTGTCTTTTCCCTTAATAATAATATGGTAATAGCTAATACTTACTGATGGCCTTCTGGACGCCAGGGACTTTTCTAAATGCTTCAAGTGTATAACTCACTTTCATCCTCATAATAACCCTATGCGATAAGTATTACTACTATGCCCACTTACCATATAAGAAGTGAAATATCTTATCCAAAGCTTGAGTTCAGACTCAAGAGGCTTCTTAGCAACTATGCTGTGCCAGGATATCATTATATTTCTGTGGATTCAGTTAAGGAAGACTTCAGGCTCACAGAGAATATGTTTTCTAATATTTGAGAAGATATCTAGGCCTTGGGGCAGCCCAGGTGGTGTAGCGGTTTAGCGCCACCTGCAGCCCAGGGTATGATCCTGGAGACCAGGGATCGAGTCCCACATCAGGCTCCTTGCATGGAGCCTGTTTCTCCCTCTACCTGTGTCTCTGCCTCTCTCTCTCTCTGTGTCTCTCATGAATGAATAAATAAATAAAATCTTTTAAAAAAAAAAGATATCTAGGCCTCCCAACAGAAAATACATTTTAAATAAATTGTCAGAGCCCTAAAGCTCCTTAGGAACAATACCACATGGTAGTCCACAGTAGGCCTGCTAACTTTTCTGTAAAAGGCCAAAAAATAATAAATATTTTAGGCTTTGTGGGCTATACAGTTTCTGTTGTAGCACTCAATTCTATTGTTATTGTGGGAAAGTAGCTATAGACAATGTGTAAACTGATAGGCATGTATGTGTTCCAATAAAACTTTATTTACAAAAGCAAGCAGTGGGCCAAATAGAGCCTAAGTGCTGTATTTTGCCAACTCCTGATGCAGAGTGTTGATTTTCAACACATGATTGGGGCATCACTTGGGTACTCACTAGAAATGCAAAATTTGGGGCTCTAACCCTAGATGTACTGAATCAGAAATTCTGGGGGCTTCATTTCCTTCTTTTTACAAGCCTTGCAGGTGACTCTGATTCATGTTATAGTTTAAGAAATACTCATCTAGTAAAAGGGAGCTAATGTTTATCGTGCATTTGCTTTGTGCCAGGTGCTTCCAATATTTTTCTCATTTCAATTATGTATTATTGGCTATTTTACAATAGGTACAACTAAGGCCCCAAGAGTTAAATGCCTTGACCAAAAAAAAAAAAAAAAAAAAAAAAAAAAATTGAGTGGTAGAGCCAAAATTCAAATCAATAGTCATCTGACTCCAAAGTATACCTTAGTTAATGTATCTCCAAAATAATCTTGGAGATCAATCTATTCCCACCTGCTGAATTTACAGTTGAAGGAATTAGGGACAAAATAGATTAGACCTATGCCCCAACCTGTTTCTCATTGCTCCCAATGCAATATTCTTTGTACTATGCTAAAATTGCAAAGTGAACAGAAATTTCCTTCAAGCTCTTGGACAGGAGGTGACTACTTTTAATCAGGCAATTCCAGGCATTGCCCAGTATGATGGAAAGCCTCGATGATCTCCAGGGGAAATCTTACAGGTTCCATTCTGCTAAAGAAGACACCGGAATTTTCTAGTCATTGGAATATAACTTGGGTCTATGAACATAGTGCTGACATTTCATCCAGCCTCTCTCCAATTCCTGGATGTAAAGACAGATCATCTTAAATGTAAAAGATTCACTGGAGAAGGAGAAAAAATATTTATTGAGCTTCTATAAGAACTAGAAATTATTCTATCCACTTTGTATACATTAGCTCAAATAATCTATCAGTAACCAATGAAGTAGAAGAATTATCCCATTACATAGGTATGAAAAATAAAAAAATATATATAACTGAATTGATTATTGTCTTCCAAGTATCTGGACTCTATGTAACTTCAAAGCTCTTTCTTCTTGCCCATACCTTCCTGATGCCCAAATCCTGGATACCCTCTATTACATAATGGCCTCAGTTGTTTGTTCATAATTTAGGGAACTGTGTCATGTTCTCTACGCTAACTAGAACTGTAGTATCTCAAAAAGTATTATGTGCTTTTGGTTGAAAGGCTTTGTGTTTAAATTTTTATTTTACTTCCAAAGGAGTATTTTTTTTTAAAACACAAGTAAAATCAACTCCAGAAATGTGAACAAAAGCAATCAAATAAGAATGAATTTGAAGGATGCTTATTAACACTCCTCAGAAGTTGGTGTTTTGAAACATAATAAAGATCACTTTGTTAAAACATCTTTCTCTTACCCCAGTTTTAATGTTTTCTCATACATAACACTTAAAAGTCCCAGCCAGAGACCCATAAAGCAATATTTTCCCCCAATGTAATGGTTTCCTGCACATAGAGTTCAAAACCCCGTCTCCTGGAAAACATTATAAGGAACTTCCACATTATAAGAATGTAACTCACACTCTTTAAAGATCAGTAACATTACTTAAACATAGCCCCATGTTTAAAACACCCCTTCCTGCAGTTGTCTTTCCATAGTTTATATCATTCCCCTCCAAAAAATTTATAAAGGAAAATGAAGTGTGAAGTTCCTGCACACAAACCATACATTTTAAACAAAATCCGACTAAAGATATTTTTAAAGTCTTGTTTCACAATGAAATTTTAAAATGGAGGGGAAAAATGCCCCCCCTTGTGTTAGTTTCCTAAGGCTGCCATAACAAACTACCAAAAACTTTGTGTCATTAAACAACAGAAATTTATTCTTTTACAGTTCTGGAGCCTTAAAGTCCAAAATCAAATTGTCAACAGGACCATACTCCGTGAAGGATTAGGGAAGAATTCTTTCCTTTCATGCCTCTTCTTAGCTTCTGGGGGTTGCCAGTGTCCTTGGCTTGTGGCTACATCATTCAGTGCCTGCATCTTCACATGATCTTCTTCCTTGTGTATCCGTGTCTCTGTGTCTGATAGTCCACTCCTTTCCCGTATACTGGCATTAGTCACTGGACTTAGGGCCCAGTCTAATATGCTTTGTTGTAACTTGATTATATCTGCAAAGACTCTATTCCAAATAAGATCACATTCACAGACACTGGAAATTAGGACTTCAACATAACTTTTGGAAGGACAACGATTCAGACAACTATAGTTATTGAGTAAATAAATATACCTACACATTACTTTAAGCATGAGAATAGCCTACAATTATTTGAAACTCTTTGCTTATACAAGAAATAATTTATTATTTTCTACTTGGTCTGAAGCCAGATTTTCGGTTACTAACCAAAGTATGTGTATTTATTGCTTCTGGTTAGCATTTATGAAGCTAATGGTTGGCATTTATAAACATTCTTAACAATTTATCTCCTTAAAAAGTATTTAATAACAACAATTATAATAATAACTACATATGAAGATCTTATTGTGACCAATACATGTATAACACCATTCATTTTTTAATATTTACAAGAATCCTCTGAAGTCAGTACAATTACTACCTGCATTTTACAGATGAGAAAACTGAGGCCCAGAGATGGTAAGTAGCTTGTCCATTGCCACACAGGTAAGTAGTAATTAATGAGACCAGTATTTAAATGTCAGAGGTGGTCAACATTGAATTTTTGTTTCCGGGTTTTTTTTTGTTTTGTTTTTTTTGGTGTAACAAACAAGTAATTCATTCCACTATGTCAGGAAAGCACATGAAGGCAGTTTGGACTGAAGATGATGGAATGCCAACATATTTCCATTCTTTAGAGTGTCCTATGCCAAAGTAACTGGAACAGGTGCCTTTTTCCTGGTGTTCATTCAACAGCAAAGATTCGTCAAACACACTTTCCTTGGGTTAGGTACTGAGTTAGGTACCAATAATTTATTTATTTATTTATTTTTTAAAGTTTTATTATTTTTTAATCTTTTAAAAAAATTTTTAAAGATTTTTTTGTTTATTTATTCATAGAGACAGAGAGAGAGAGAGAGAGAGAGAGAGAGAGAGAGGCAGAGACACAGGCAGAGGGAGAAGCAGGCTCCATGCAGGGAGCCTGACACGGGATTCGATCCCGGGTCTCCAGGATCACACCCCAGGCTGCAGGCGGCCCTAAACCGCTGCGCCACCGGGACTGCCCGGTACCAAGAATTTAAACAAAGTAAATGAAATACAGACTTTAAAGCAGTCTGTCATCTAATGGTCATCAATCTAGCTAAAGGATATTAAATCCTCATGAACTATTTTGACTTCTTCTGTACCACTCCGAGTAAACCATAGTACTTTCTGTTCATCTTCATACAACCAAGTTTAGTTCAATTAATATGCATCCATATAGCACAAAGAGCAGAACCTGAGATAGTGAGAGACTGCTCCTAGTGGGGAGGAGGGGAAGAGGGAGATGGAGAGTAAAATTGGTAAATTTGCAGCCCCAAAATATTCCTGCTGATGAGGCCCAGCATTTGACATGTTTATTTTTTTTAAATATTTTATTCATTTATTCATGAGAGACACACACAGAGAGAGAGGCAGAGACACAGGCAGAGGGAGAAGCAGGCTCCATGCAGGGAGCCCGACGTGGGACTCGATCCCGGGTCTCCAGGATCACGCCCTGGGCTGAAGGCGGCGCTAAGCTGTTGAGTCACCCGGAGCTGCCCAGATTTGACATGTTTAGAAGTGAAGCCAGAGGATACAAATCCCTGCGGGCCTGTGGTTCAAGGTTTCAGCCCCCTTAGCTGCCAGCCAGATATGATGAATGCCATAGACTGGATGTAGTGGGAAGCTGACCTGCAGTTATGCAGAAGTGGACACGGTATAATTCCTACTGGACAGTGGCTGCCCCTGAATGACTGCCAGGAGAATTTTACAGTCTAATCCCCAACTGCCCTTCATGCTACAGCTGGTAAAAACTGAAATGTCTAGTGGAATAGTGATGGCTCAGAGTTGTACGAGAGTGTTTTTTACTTTAATTCCTGCCTTAGCCCACAGGAACACCCAAATACATTCGTTGTTATTGCTCATGTTCTTCCAGTTGTGTCAGCACCTTTGTTTCATATTTGTGGTTGGTATATTGGAGGAGTTTTACTTCAGTGAGAACACATGTGTGTGGCACAGAGTTATATCTAGTCTCCAGTGGCTGAATGGTAATACTCATGCAGTGCAGAAGAAAAAGAGAGAAATAGTTTTATCACAATTAAATAGATGCTCTTTCTGCCTCAAAGAAAAAAAATTAAGTTTTTGACAAATCACTTTGGAAACAAATATTTACCTTACTATAACTTTGGCTCTAGTTCTCAAATAACAGGAAAGAGTCCAAATCAATGCTATTTGTATTTCTTAAAATTTAAAGAGGAGATTTGCTTTTTTAAATTTTTAAGTAGGCTCCACACCCAGCATGGAGCCCAACACAGGGCTTGAACTTCCAACCTGAGATCAAGGCTTGAGCTAAAATCAAGAGTCAGATGCTTAACCAACTGACATACCCAGGTGACCCTCAAGAGGATATTTAAAGGTAATATAATAGGAAAGAATAGTTTTGTGTATGTATAAATGGTGATCAACTTTAAGCGTAAGTATTAACAAAAGAATAACACTATCACTGTCTCTACCAGCATCTCTCATGCCTCCTATGCAACATGCACAAAACCCAAGTCATCTTGTTCATCCTAAGCTTGCTCCTGATCTCAGATTTCTTATGGCAGTTAGTGGAACCATCATTACCTATTCATTCAAGCCAGAAAGCATAGTCATATTATACCTGAGGAGGACTTCTTCTGCATAAGAATGAATAACTGGCATAGGACTATTCTCCTGCCATAAACAACTGTAAAGCTAAACAGAATGTACAAGGCAACTGTTTGCAGGCATTTAACCATAGGCAGCACAAAAATAATCTCTGAGAGAAGGAAAGCTCTTAAGGTGAGCCTCACTTCACAAGGCGCCCTCTGTCTGGGGACGATTTTTGACCCTGACACAGTAAGCTGTGCTGGAAAACATTAGAGCTCCAGCACAATCAGAATAGGGAAACTGAGTTAATATTTCATCAACATCCTAGCCATTTAGCTGAAATACCAGTAAGGCCATACCCTACAAGTAAGAAGCACACTCTAGAATAAAATCTACTTTAGATCCACTGTAACAAAACCTAAACTTCCAAACTCTCTCCCTACTAGAGATAAATATGGCTCAGTAACAGGAATGCGGAAAACACCATGGACATTCCACAGAATCATGTTAGCAAAGTATAAGACCACAGTTTACCCAAGTTCAAGTTGCTTAACAGTTAAACTACGTCTAGAACAAAAATCAACACTCTTCAAAATAAGGTAACAAAATCCAGTGTCTCTGCAATGAATCATCTACAAAGTTTTATATGCAAACAAAAATTATGAGACATGAAAAGAAATCTCATAGTCAAGAAAAAAGCAGTTAATATGAACCAACTTCTAGAGTTCCCACATATTAATTTTAGCACAGACTTTAAAGTAGCCATTATAAATATGTTAAAAAGAATGAAAGAAAAATGTGTTCAAGTAAGTAAAGGAATGTATGATCTTGATGAGGAAGTGGTGTCTCAGCAGAGTACAAAAAACTCTTTTTTATTTTAATTTTTTAATTTAATTTTTTTCCATTTGAAAGTAGTCATTTATTATTTACAAAAATAATCATGGTAGACACCTTAGTTCATCCTTCTAATAAGCCTATTTATCTGGTCCTCTCTGTTGCCAGCATCTCTACCTTCTGCAAAATGGGTGGCCTTTTTCTTCATTCCTCCGCGTGGAGAAGATAATTTGAAGGGCCATAAAAAGTTGTTTGCTTCTTTGAAACATTTTCTAACAGTATAGATCTCCTGAATCAGATCCTCCATGCGGATGATGCCATATTTACCAAGAGACCGAGCAATCAATGTGTTATCTGTCAGGGCAATTCGCTTCTTGTTGATCTTGCCATAACCACGCTTGTAGATCAGTTCATTCACTGACTTCAGGTCTGGGTACCCCCAAGCTATATATGGTTCCACAATCCTTAGCATGCTAACTGAAGCCTTGTTGAGCTTAACAAAGGTGCCATTGAAGAAGATCTGGTGAAGGTGAAGAAGCTGCAACACCTTTCGAACCTTTGGGCTCACACCATTGATACCTCTGATCCTGATGGCAAATCCCAACTTGGGTTCTGCAGGCACCTAGAAGTTGCTGGCTTTTCTCGCCATCCTCGCCATGCGAATCTCAATTCTGTACATCTGCCTGTATTCCTTGTGGTAATGCTTAGCTTTTTCATAGTTAAGCTTCCTCCTTGCCTTTCAAAGCATCTTTTGGGCAAACTTTTTTCTCAGACGCTTGATCTTCAACTCTGCGAAGTTCCTTTGCTTTTTCTTAAGGGTTTCTGGCACAGCAGGAACCTTCTTCTTCTCTTCTGCAACCTCCATGGTTCCAGCTGGAAAAAGAGCCAAAAAAACTCTTTTTTAAAAAGGGAAATTCTAGAGTGGAAAATCCTAACTAAAATTAAAAATTCACCAGATGAGCTTAACAGCAAGCTGTAGATGGCAGAAGAAAAAAATCAAGGACCTTGAGTTAAAATTCAGGTATTTTCTAAAGAACAGAGAGAAAAATTAAAGAAAAGTTAACAGTGCCTCAGGACCCATGGAACAATATCAAATGGTTTAACATATATGTAACAGAGTCCTAAGACTGAGTATAAGAAGAAAACATATTTTAAGACATAATGACTGAAATGTTACTTTGATTTTAAAAATTGATTTATTTCCAAGTAATAAGCAGTAATAAATAAAGGAAAAACACATTAAATTGATGAAAACCAAAGAAAGAGAAAATTTGGAAGTAGAAAGAGACATATTAATCACAGGAAAGTAATGATACAAATAATGACTATTATCAGAAGCAATAGGGGCCAGAAGATAATAGAATAATATCTTTAAATCTGAGAAAAAAAAACCCTGTCAACACAACTTTTGAAGGATTTCAGAAACAGTATCCAAAAACTCTTATAATAAAGACTTGCATTATAAGAAATGATAAAAGACGTTCTTCAGGCTACAGGGTATAATGCCATATGGAACTTCAATCTATAGTAGTGAATGGAGAGCACTGGAAATGGTAAGTAAATGGGTAAATATAAAAATCACTTACGATTTAAATGGAAAATAACAACGTTGTACAGTGAGGTTGACAGCTTTGAAAAAGTAAAAGGAAGGGCAGGTAAAAGGAGTTATATTCTTATAAATTATTATATTTGTGACATGGGAAGTAGCAAATGGGAAGGGTGAAGAGTCTGGTATAAAGAGTGAAGTGGTGAAATATTGGACAAATAGCCTTTGATGAATTATACATGCATATGGTTAGTGCTAGAGCAACCACTTAAAAATTAAAAACAAAAAGTTACAGTAAAGAAGCCAATAGATGAAATAAGAGGAATACTTAAAACATATATATTTTTAAAAGATTTTATTTATTTATTCATTTATCAGAGACACAGAGACAGAAGCAGAGACATAGGCAGAGGGAGAAGCAGCCTTCCCATGGGGAGCCTGATGTGGGACTGGATCCTAGGACCCAGGATCACAACCTGAGCTGAAGGCAGGCGCTCAACCACTGAGCCACCCAGGTGTCCCAAAAACATATTTGATTAACCAAATAAAGGCAGGAAAAGGAAAACAGAGGAAAAATAATTCGAAGAGACAAATGGAAAGCAAATAATATGATGACAGATTATCCATTACCTTTTATTTATAATAGTCCCAAGCTGAAAATAACCCAAATGTTCATCAACAAGGGAATGGATAAATAGTTTATTTATACAATGGGATATACTCTGCAGCAGAAAGAAGAACACACAAGACAACATAAATGAGTCTTTTTTTTTAAAGATTTTGTTTATTTATTTATGAGAGACAGAGAGAGGCAGAGACACAGGCAGAGGGAGAAGCAGGCTCCATGCAGGGAGCCCGACGTGGGACTTGATCCTGGGTCTCCAGGATCACACCCTGGGCTGAAGGCGGCACTACACCGCAGGGCCACCAGGACTTCCCATAAATGAGTCTTAAAAACAACTGAATAGCAGTGTAACAAGAAGGTACATGGTTCCATTTACATGAAGTTTTAGAAAAGGTATAAAACTAATTTATAGAAGTAGAAATAAAAACAATAGCTTCCTGGGGCAGGAATGGGGGAGGAGCTTGATGGCAGTGGGACATGAAAGAACTTTCTAGGGTGATGACAACCTTCCATATCTTGTTTGGAGTGGTGATTTCACAGGTATATATACTTGTCAAAAAATCATCAAATGTAACATACCTATAGAATCTGTTCTCTTCTGCTTGGTAAGTGGCAAATACATGCATCTTGATCCCAGTCCAGTTTCTTTCTAGAATATCATATGGATTCTATATAACCACTTGCTGCTGATTTCCAGGTTTTTGTTTATTTTGTTTCTCAGTAGACATTATTATCTCATCGACTTTCATCAGGAAGAAAACTTCTAGGAATTACACAGTGATTGTTAGTACTAAAGAGTTACTAAAGTTTCCTTGTATTTCTGAATTTTCCCCAAGTAAAATTCCATGTGTTAGAATCATCTGGCTTATTTCTTTGCAAGGGAAATACTGGAGTGGTTTTTAAAATGAAGTTTCCTTCCTGGGAAAATAACTTTTTCTTTAAATAATGTAGGGAATTGGGGAAATTTATAAATTTTTAGAAATATGATTTCAAAGAGCTGTTTTATCTTTTATTGCAATTGCTTTGGCTATTCTTAAGCAAACATTTGAAGATTCCTAGGAAATGCAACATGCCATATAGATATTTAAAAGTTGATTTTATTACATCACTTTTCTCCTAATCATATTGGGCTGATGATTTCATATTTGATTTGGAAAATTTCCTGGTTTATCCAAGTTTAGGTAATAATGTCTAGGCATTTGATATTAATCCTTTTTTTCTATAATTCACTTACTCATTGGGCTCTAATACTTTAAAATTCACATGCACATTTTCACACTTTAATGGTTGAAAGATTTTTCATGGTAACATTGTCACAATTTTGTTTGGAAAAGCTTTTCCTTGAAAGTCACATATTGAGCTATGTTGGGAAAATGTCAAAATTTAGTATGAAAAATAAAGCCTATTCTGATATATTTCTTAAGAGGTTGGACTAGGAAAAAGATTTGTTGAGAAACAGCTAGAGTAGGATACTGAGAAGGAATAGGTGAATAATCTCTAAAATACATTTGAATATTAAAAAAATCTTTTGGAGAGGATGAACTAGGAAGCACAGCAAAAACAAGAGACATGGGATGCTCTAAGACTATCACCTTTAAGTTCTTCCTTGTAAGTTCTGAAAAAGATTGTCATGAGAACATGTTACCTTGGGGGAAAGAGTCAGATTTGTCATAAGGAAGAATCACATTTCTACTTTTTGGAGATAAATTCCAAGCACAAAATGTTATTTCCTTCAAAGTCCAATGCCATTTTCATCTTCTCCAATGGCCCCATCCCTTGGTGAGCTCTCCATCTTTTGAGCTCCTTAGTACTATACTGTCTGCAGCAGTCATATAACATGGAATGTGCTGGTTTTTACTGTATTTGTGATCATCTTTACAACCTTTGGAGAATTGTAGTGTGCCTTTGTACATTTGTATCCCTAGAATCTTAGACAGTGTTGACACAAAATAAGTCCTCCTCAGTGATGATGAGATGTTCCCAGCAGACTATAACATGCCCTTCTGGTATCTTTCTGCCCAACAGTATAGCACTGAATATTTCACCATTAAAATGTAGCAGTTCATATACTTGGTATGATTCTTTTCTAAACTATAAGATTTTGAGGGCTGAGATTATGTTTTATTCACCTCCTTACTCAATATTTTGCATATCAGAAGAATCTAAGAAATAGTTGTTGGATGGAAGTATGAAAGAGGGAACTGAACCAGGAGGGGTAGACTTTAATCCTTTATGACTAATTTGTTAAAAAAAAATATTGAGCAAATGACTTAGCAACTCTGTGTCTCATATATACATATGTATATATGTATCAAATCTAACTCTTTCATATAGGTATATATATACCTGATAATAATAAAAGGTCTCTTTCCATTCTAAAATTCTAGGATTTGATGATGATGGTGGTAGTTTAACACTGAAAGGTACTTTAGTTCAAAAATTGATTCAGTGAGCCAGATATCAGTTCTTAGCAATTGGTTTTCTCCTGCCTCCAAACCTCTCATCATCTGGAACTTTAAGGACCCAACACAAGTCAGCATGCTGAAGATTTGGGGGATGACATTATTTCATAAATAGCTCCTCATTAGGAGAAGATTGGAGACCCTAGACCCTGGAGAATAAGTGTGAAAAGGTGATTTATGCCCATAGCTCAACAAGTGAAGCAATCTATTTCAATTTTGAACCAAAGGCTAATTTTCCAAGCATTCTTGATCCTCTTCCTTTGCCCATTCAGGAGGAACATCAGTTGATTTGATGAGTTCTCTAAGTTGATGGGTATAGGAACCCTGAATATCCTGCATACATTGTTGAATACTACGTGTCCACACTGTTATAAGCTCTTTATGTATTATAACTCATTTGACAGACAAGGAAACCAAGGAAAGATAGCTGAGTTTACACAGGATAGAGGCAGGATTCAAATCATCACTATCTGACCCTGAAAGGATATTACAATGGTGCAGGTTTTAGAGAAAACTTTCTCAGAGGTGAGGATGGATGGAGGGACTGACAAAAAAATGAATAATGTAGGCTTTTAGACAAAAAAAAAAAAAAAAAAAAAAAAAAAAGACTTACTGCCTTCATTCCCAAATAGCTTTGCGTATGTGTAGACTATAGAGATGATTCCCAGACTGTTCGTATTTGTTTGGAAAGCCAGTTACCATTCCTCAGAGACCAGCAGTGAGATTGCATTAACTGGTGATCTGAATTTCATCCAGGTCTGGTGGGTCCTGGGAGCAGACCTTGCCTGACAGAGTGCAGCTGTGCTGTCAGTCAGCAGGCTGGGGCAGGTGGGCCTCGTTAGGAGCTACAGAACCAAATAAAGGACTCAAAGGCAAAGGTTGCTCTTTCCTTCCAGCCAGAAGATGGAATATTTATCAAGTAGCATTCTGGAGAAGTTTTACTCTGTTGCTTTCCACTTCCCCAGGGTAAACCTCATGATTTGGGACAGAGAACCAGTAATTCTGGTTTATGTAATTATTCATATTTCCTTTATTCATAATGCTTCCATATTCATAATTAATAACTGTAAATAAAACTGAAGCACACACAGTCTTCTTTTGACACAGGGGGAATTGTCTTCTAAAGAGCTGGCAAATTCTCTTACTCATCTTACTGGAACCAAAGTCTTTTGGCCAGTAAGTCTGAGTCTTTCAGCAAGCATTATTTATAAGAGAATCACAGTTATTATTTTGGCTTATATTCTGAAATATTTGCAGCAGTTTCTGAGTGGGGATATGCCTAGCTCTTGATTTGAAAGACTAAAAAGTTTTCACGTATTTCTTCTTTTTCAATTAGTCCTGGAAACTTCAAATATTAAACAAGTAAAAGTCTCCCAGGGTTGGTTTTTTTTTTTAAGATTTTATTTATTTATTAATGAGAGACATACAGAGAGAGGCAGAGATACAGGCAGAGGGAGAAGCAGGCTCCATGCAGGGGAGCCCAATGCAGGTCTCAATCCCAGGACTGAGGGGTCACGCCCTAAGCCAAAGACAGGCACTAAACCACTGAGCCACCCAGGGATCCCCCTCCCAGGGTTTTATTAATTCGCATTGTTTTCTGATGAAACAGATTTTTCTAGTCATTAAAAAGTATATTCTTGGGGGCTCTGGGTGGCTCAGTCTGTTAAGCATCTGCCTTCAGCTCAGGTCATGATCCCGGGGTCCTGGGATTAAGCCCTGCTTTGGGCTCCCTGCTCAGAAGGGAGTCTGCTTGTCTTTTTACCCCCACCCCCTGCTCAAGCTCTCTCTTTTTTCTCTCAAAAAAATAAAATCTTTTTTTTTTTTTTTAAGTATACTATTAACATGGAAACCAAATCCTCATCAGGGAATGAATCCCTCCTGTGACATCCAGGTAAGTGATTGTCTTGCTTCTGACAATGGTTCCAGTGGCTGCGAAGTCACTTTCAACAAAAGGACTCCCCCCCTCCTTTTTTGGACGACTCTAATTTTAAAAACATTCTTATATTGAGCTGAACTCGTATCCCTATAAATTTTACCTTCATGGATATTCTTTCTTGCTCCTCTTTGTGGGCTTCTCTTGCTCTGCCCAGCCCACAAATTTGGGTGTTTCTCAGAAATCAATATGCTTTTAAAATTCTACTCACTGTCCTTGGACAATCTTGGTTTCAGGGTTTACCTACACTGTGATAAGTCTATCTCAAACTCAGATTTTGTGCTAAGCTCCAGGCTAATATATTTAACCACCAATGAGGCATATCCACCTGGCTACCTTACAGGTACTGCATATTCAATTTAAATAAAACTGGTTGTATCTCTCCCTCGACTCCTGAGTTTGGTGTAAAGCTACCATCCACCCATTCTCCTAAGAAACTGGGAAATCATCTTGCATTTCTCCTAATCACAGCCCATTAGTCAGTCATCTAGCCTTTTTGATATTGCCCTTTTAAAAATCTCATGTATGTCTCTTCCTCCTCAATTCCATTACCAAAGGTCTTCATGGCTTCTTAACTGATAATAAGAGCTTCTGTATTGTTACCCTGGTTCAGGCTTCCCCCCTTCAATCTTTCTTCTCCAGAGTGAACCACCTAAATTTAAACCTCTTGGTACTATCTGCTCAAAATTCTTAAATAATTTCATCTTGTGAGAGGAGAGGATAATCTTAAATGCATTTGATGGCATTGAGATCCTGTGGATACACCCATTAGGATGGCTATTTATAACATATAAAGAACTACAGTTCAACAAACTAACAATCCAATTTTTAAAATGAGCAAAGACTTAAATAGGCATTTCTCCAAAGAAGATATACAAATGGCAAATAAGCCCATGAAAAGGTCATCAACATCACTAATCATTAGGGAAATGAAAAACCACAGTAAGTTACCATTTCACACCCATTAACATAGCTACTTTATTTAAGAAGAAAGAAAAAAAGAAAGAAAGAGAACACGAGTTTTGGAAGGGCTGTGAAGGAACTGCAACTCTTGTGCACTCCTGGTAGAAATATAAAATGGTGTAGCTGCTATGGAACATAGTATGGAGGTTCCTTTAAAAATTAAAAATGGAATTACCATATGACCCAGCAATCCCATTGCTAGATATGTACCCAAAACAAGTGAAATTGAGATTTAAACAGATATTTGAACTACCCATGTTTATAGTGGCATTATTCACAATAGTCAAAAGGTGGAAGCAACCCCAGTGGCCCTCAATGAATAAATGGGATAAATGGATAAACAAAATGTGGTGTATATATACATAAGTCAGACTTTAAAAAGGGGAGAATTATGACCATACTACAACATTGCTGAACCTTGAAAACATTATGCTGAATGAAATAAGCCAGTCACAAAACGACAAATATTGTATGATTCCACTTATATGAGGTACTTAAGTTGGGTAATTTAAAAATTACCTGCCTCACGTCATTTCTAACTCCTAATCAAATCTAGAGTGACTAACATCACACTGGTTTACCTGGGTCTTCAGGGTTCCCAGGATTTGGGACTCTAAGTGCTCAAAGTGGGAAAGTCTGAGGTAAATTGGGAAACCTTGGTCACCCCACTCAAATTCCAATGATATAGCATTTCCAAATTTCATCAGCATTCTCAAATGTCTTCGATGAACTCATTTAAGAATTTGAAAACTTAAACTTGGAAATTGCTAACATCAGAACTTAAGATGTCCTGTAAGATGTCTATGCCGGTTCAAATCTATTAATTAACATCCCTTCAGTAATTATATATTGTTTGGCTTGTTATCATCTAAAACATATTTCTCTCTTTTCTCCATAAGAGAATCATAAAAATCTAGTCAAATGCCTTGCCAAGATCCAGATACACTGGATTGATAGGTATTCCTTTGATCCAAGTTTTGCCAATCTGTCCAAAAAGGAAATTAGATTAGTCCGTCAGATCTTGTCGTTTGTGAACTCATACTGGCTTCACATGGTCACAGCTTGTGTGTGTACAGTGCAGGCACACACCCACCCACGTCTGAGCAGTCCTTTAACTGAGCAGCGTTAACCCCTCTGGAACCTTCTCTTGGATCAACGTTGATTCATTTATAAAGAAATATTATATTCTAACCCTGTACACACATGACCACAGATTTCCCAGATTTTCAAGAATATTGAAACCAATAAAGAGAACAAAGGATTTTCTTCTCCTGACTATACTAGATTCAGTAGCCAGTATTAAGCTGTCTATATTACTGAAATATCTTTCATAGCATGAAAGACATGGACTCTGGCCTGCTAATACCTGGTGAACTAACTGGCTAAGCAGTCTAAAACAAACACTCGAGGGTTCATAGGAATAGGTTTTTTTCACATGTAAACTAGCTATGTGAATACACATTCATTCATAGGGATATAAATATAGGGCTCAAGTAGTGGGAAGTCATCAACATTAAACCAGTAATTGCTACCATTTGGAGAGGTTTGGAGGCAAATGCATCTATCTCAGTTTGAACTGATAGCTTAAGTAATCTCATCATTTGTTTTGTTTTATTTCCAAGTGAAAACAGGGCTGTTTCTGGCTGTTCTGGGCTTGTACATGCCACTAGGGAAGAGAAGCTCTTCTCCCTGTGAGAGGGTACTTTGTTTCCTGTCTTCAATGAAAGCTTCATAGGAGTTGGAAATAAGAAGCAAAATGAAGTAAAATTCTAATCAATCAACCAAGTCATTACCTAATAATACTAAAAATAAAAATAATGTTACTTCTGTTATCACAATAATCAGAAATAGTATTATTGTTATTGTTATCATTATCATCAGCAGGACCTGTATTCCTGATGTGACTCTGCTACTCATTAACTCTGTGACTGTAGCTTTGTCTTCAAGCCTGTTTCATGATTTGTAAAATTGGGATAAACAGGGATTCCTGTGTGGCTCAGCGGTTTAGCGCCTGCCTTTGGCCCAGAGCATGATCATGAAGTCCAGGGATCAAGTTCCACGTCGGGCTCCCTGCATGGGGCCTGCTTCTCCCTCTGCCTGTGTCTCTGCCTCTCTCTCTCTCTGTGTCTCTCATGAATATATAAATAAAATCTTAAAAAAAAAAATTGGGATAAACAATACCTGGACTGCAGACCTCAAAGGTGTTTGGGAGGCTGTTTCATTTCTTGAGCATGTGCTATGCACCAGAGCCTGGTACCTTACATAGGATTATTTAATTTATTATTTTTTAAAGATTTATTTATTTATTTATTTATTTGAGAGAGTGAGAGAGAACAGTAAGCAGACTTCCTGCTGAGCGAGCCGCCCATGAGGCACTTGATCCCTCAACCCTGAGATCATGAGCCAAGATCATGACCTGAGCTGAAATCAAGAGGCAGATGGTCAACCAGCTGAGCCACCCAGATGCCTTGGGACTATTTTATTTAATCTTCACAGCACCCTTGTGAACATGAATAGCAGTATTACCCTAACTTTGCCAATAGGGAAGCTGAAGGTGAGAGAAATGAAGTAATCTACCTTAGATCTCATGCTTCTGAGTGGCAGAGCTAGGATTTGATCTCATATTGGGTTAAGCCTATTCTACTGTATCATGGATTTATTCCAGCTATAAGCTGTAGACCTGCCTGTAGAAATGTAGGTACATAAAAGGGGCATTGATTTTCTCTTCCAGAGTGGGAGGGGGAGGTTTTATACATTCCTGTGGATTTCCTTCAAAACCTATATGATTTCACTGATTTCTTAAGCCAAAAGTAACAGTCAGCAGAGTCTTTCAGAAGGATCATATAACAAAGGTAATGTTTATATAATATTAAAACCATCACCCATTATTTACATAAATATGCTTAATATCACAATGAGTTTAAGAGAAGCATTCCACACAAAGCAGATATTCATTCATGACATTCAAAAGCTACTTAACTTTCATTTAATGGAAACAATCCTTTATGCAATCTGGTCTGTGAGTTTAAAAATCCTTCCTTTCATATTCCTTCTTTTATAAAATGCTGATCTGGGGAAAAAAAATTCATCTTTGCTACTGTAGTCCAACACTATTTCTCTTGCACTTTTTTTAAGCCAAAGATTTTTAGGAAGAACATCCATCTCTCCTAGAATTAGTCTGCTTGCTTACCCTTGAAGGCACTTTCTAATTCTTTCCATTTCTTATATTTCCTAAATATTTTCTATCCACATTTAGTATTTCTTTGGCCAAAGTAATGCCCCATACTTTTGGGCTGGCACTAATGGAATTCTAAATACTTTCCCCTTGAATATATATTCCAAAATATATTGTTCTTGTCCTAGGTTACAGATATTTTGTTAAAACACACATTGGATATAGTGGTTATGGGGGTGGGGAAATGAAGAAAAACTAAATGCTTTCAGAGAAGAAAACGATAAGTGACTATAGTGGGCAGATACTATTCTAAATACATAATTTTAAGAAAATTTAAGCATCAAAGTGGTTTTGCAATTCTTTTCGTTTTATTCAGTATCAACACAACTATTCTATTGATTTAAAGATCTTTTAGAACTGTTATAGAGTCTTTAAACGTGGATAAAATTTCCTCTGAGGAATTTTAAAATAGAGAAAATGTAAAATGGGAAATTTTCTCTGAGGAGAGAAATAATTTGTATGTTATCCAAATAAAGCCTTCTAGTCAATTTACTTCCTAAACTGAACTGTGGAAATATGAGCTAAACAGATAGACTTAAAGAGAAAGAACTGAGTCTAGAGTCTTCTCTGTCTCTCTTTGTCTCTGTCTCTCTACTCTGTCTCTCTCAGCAGGTGCACCGGAAAAGAATTTTGATTTAATATTTGTGTGCAAAAGCTAAACAAAATAGAAGGGAAATTACGTGATTCGTTCATATGGTCAGTATAAGCCCTAATGTTTGCTTGAATAAAATGGGAGACATGCACTATATCATAGTAAATGTTAAAGCCTAAGAATTGTAGGTCAGGAAAAATAATTTTAGAAGGTGCAATTCAAAGGGTAAATTTAGAAAACTTCATCTTGGAATTCTCGCCAATCTGAAACCTTTGAGACTTTGGTATAAATTAAAGTGTGACTATGTTGGAGATCTTATTTTAGAGCACAAGAGGGTCACATGTAATTGTTTGGATTCATTTTCTCTATTGGATGAGAGCCAATGGAATCAAGAGTGATTATATTGAGTCCTGCTATTAATCATACACTCTTCTTTTCAGGGCTTCTGGGAAATAACTGTGGCAGACAGCGCTGACACACAAAGATCAGAAATGGGAGAGTCTTTCCAACCAAAGATCTAGATGAGTCTCAGAGAGAGTCATGCTCTACCAACTGAGCCAGCCAGGCATCCCCAATGATATATTTTTTTGATTAAAAAAAATAACAATTAAAAAAAATAAAAATAAAATAAAAAAAATAAAAAAATAACATTAACATTCAGTGTGCCGTTATGATTCTATGTACCATAAATATGTTAACATAGCTTCAAAATGTTATTTAAAAATTATTTTACTTATGTACATCTAGAACGATATCATACTCTAATTTAAAAAAAAAGACTTTATTTATTTATTCATGAGAGATACACACAGAGAGGCAGAGACATAGGCAGAGGGAGGAGAAACAGGCTCCATGCAGGGAGCCCCATGTGGGACTCAATTCCAGGACTCTGGGATCACGCCCTGAGCCTAAGGCAGATGTTCAACCACTGCCACCCAGGCGTCCCATCACACTCTAATTAAAAGGTATAACATTAAGCTTTTTTCCCACCAACTTTTAGACTGGAATTTTATACTACTAGAAATGAGGGAATTGCCAGAGGAGATTAAGGAAAAGTAAATCTGAGTAGAAATTTCTTTCACTACCGAAATACCTATTATTTCCATAAAATAACTCCATTATAGCAGTTCAATAAAGGAATTTGGGTGAAGATACACTAAAAGGTTTAGAAAATATGTATCTCTATAGCAAATTCCCCCTCAGTCTGTGTCCTATCTCCACCATGCTACCACATCTGGTATCAGGAGTACATTGTTTGTAGCGAAGAATTTTTAATGGGAGAAGAGAGTCAGGGGAGAATCTTTAAGGTTTCAAAGACATACTCTAAATTACCAGTTTTAATTTAACTTTAAATATACATTTGAAAATTAATGGGCCCTCTGGTAACACTGCAGATTTTGGAAATCATTCAGAAAGGGTTTAAAATAGAAATGCTGATAGATGATGAACTTCAGTGGAATGAATGGTGTCACTGTAATACTTTGCTTCATAGGCGTGAGGCCCATTGTAATGAACATCCCTGTGGCTATTTTTTAATTTCATTCAAACTTTACCCACAACATACACACACACACACACAATTGTTTGAATGGCAGACTAAAATAAACTAATAGAGCACTTAGTGGAACATACTGTATATATGTAACCCTTTTATTTTATCTTGTCTGGTATTTGGACTCAGATTATCCTAGCCCATTGGTTAGTACCTTAACACTGATTAAGGTTCCTTGCTTTGCCTTTAAATCAATTGGTGGCCTCCATTTAGTTATTTAGTTCACTTCACAAATGAATCATATAGAATCTGTGCTAAATGGCTAGAACAGGGCAGCCCTGGTGGTTCAGCGGTTTAGTGCCACCTTCAGCCTAGGGCATGATCCTGGAGACCCAGGATGGAGTCCCATGGAGAAGCATGGAGCCTGCTTCTCCTTCTGCCTGTGTCTCTGCCTCTCTCTCTGTGTGTCTTTCATGAATAAATAAATAAAATCTCTAAAAAAAAATGGCTAGAACAGTGAGATATTACACAGAGGGAATGAGAAACAGGCAACCGGGATGGTAGAGACAAGTAATTAATAGACAGTGGGCTTATCTTAGTTCTTGACTTCCATGTTTTATCTGAGCAGGTAAACTAGGCAATAGTATGTGTGAAATGATCAAACTAGTCCTGCTCAAAGGGAATGTAGTCGGGTGGGATTGGAATGGTGAACTCTGTATTATGCACAATGTGTCAAGATTGTCTGTGTTTCTGTCTGGTTTCAGATCTAGTCCCAATAAACATGTTATACTTCCTATTAACGTCAGAATAAAACTCTCTTCCAGCACCACATGGTCCAAAGCATGTCAAAGACCATGGGCATCCATATGAAAGGAAAACACATTATGGAGAGCTCACTAGCTCCTGGACCAGCAAACGAAGAAAGGAACATCATTCTACCAACTGTTTTAGATGCACATTTGAGTTAATTCACAAGACTAAGAATAAAGGAAGAGAAGAAAAGAAGAAAGATTCTAGCATAAACAGACTTGGGAAGGAAAAAGTGGCAGCAGAGAAAATTGAAAAAGTTTGCATAATAAAAGACAGGAAATTCACATTGGATCAGAACTGAAAAAATTTCCTCACCATCCAAGCTAAGAATTTTCATCTGTTTCTGTAGTGAGGAGGGATTGAAATATTTTATCACTTGCAATACATTGTATATAAACATGCCTTAGTTAGCTATTTGACAAGTGTATATAGTTGTGTTCCCAAAGTGAATATTAAGTCATTTTTGTGAATCTTTTTTGTCATCTTCTCAAAGGCTCTGGTGAAAGAACCCTTCCAGCTATCGGCCTACCTCCCCCCTCCCTCCCAATTACTGTAACCAGAGTAAGTATTCCTTATTACTTTAATGAACTCTGTGTCTCCAACTTGGGTGCATTATGTATTAAACACAAAATAAAATCTAAATTTCCAGGACCCATATTTTAAAATGAGTAAAGTTTAAACATGTATCTCTCAAATATTAGTGAAGGTTCTTTCCATCCTCATCTCTATATTATAGTTTTTCCAACTGCATGCCTGTAATCACGATGCTAGGACTTTTTATATCTCCATGCTGTTGCCTATGCTGCCTCCTCCACCTGGATTGGCTTGAATTTTCATGTCAACTTGGCAAACACCTATTCATTTTTAAAGACCCAAACCTCATATGCTCCCAATCACTCTTGCTAGAATTGGGTATTATCTCCTTTGTGCCCCAACTGCTCCATGTCACCAGTTGGTTATTCTTACTTCTTTCCATCATCTATACCAGTTGGTTTTTATGAGATCCCGTTCCTAGCAGGTAATAAGCTCTTTGAAAGGAATAATTATGCCACATATCTTCATAACCCCAGGTCTTAGGACACTGCCTAATACACAGTAGGTATGACACTCTTTAGTTATTCAATCATTCAGTAAATATGTAAACATGGAATTTTGGTTAAGCCACAATGATTCTGCCTAGATCCATGTGAACAAGAGTACTTACTCATTAAGAGATTTCACAGGCAGTCAATAAGCATTGTACTTGATGACTAAGTCAAGAATGGGTTGACATGTTACCATATCACTAGTCTATCTGTATCACAATTACTTGCAGTACTTTTAACAATGACTTGTCAAAAATGTAGATTCAAGTCCCACCTTAGACAGGCTCAGTCAGAATCTAGAGGCATAAAACTCGGGAATCTGTAATTGTAAAAAGCAACTCATGTACCATATTCTTCAATAAAGTAAGCTAGAGAATAGAAAATGTTAAGAAAATCCTAAGAAAATATATCTACAGGACTGTATTGTATTGAACAATCCATGTGTAAGAGGGCCCACACAGTTCAAACCCATGTTGTTCAAAGGTCAGTTGTAGTTAAATTGCCTCAGATCACAAAACTGGTAGTCAAGATGTAAACTCACGTAGACTGACTCTGGGTAAAACTGATGCTGTCAATAATTCCACCCTTCCTTCCTAACTCACTCTAACCCCCTGAGTTGTTCAAGGTTCCACTGTAATCTTTTTCTGCCTTAATTTCCTCTTCTGTAGAATGGGAGTGATAAACAGTACCTATTCAATAGGATTCATTAAGAGGACAAAATGAGTTAATATATCAAAAATACTTAACACTCATGCATAGTAAATATGATTTACAGTATTTACTGTATTATAATTTTTTGAATTCCTATACTATTATTTAATAATGCTACATATTTTTGGTTCTCTTTTATCTTTTTTAAGATTTTATTTATTAGAGAGAAAGAGAGAGAGAGAGAGAGAGCACGAGCCAGGAGGAGAGGCAGAGGGAGAGGGAGAAGCAGACACCCCACTGAACAGGCCGCCCAACATGGGGCTCAAGGCCAGGACCCTGGAGATCATGACCTGAACTGAAGGCAGAGGCCTAACTGGCTGAGCCACCCAGGCACCCTGGTTCTATCTCTTTTAATTCTGCATTGTCTCCCCCCACTTTCTATAACCTAAGTTTAGGTCCTTGTCTGTTTTCCATTTCTATATTCACTTCTTTGAAAACAGACTCTGCTGTTAAAGCCTCAAATACCACTTTATGCAGATAATGAAGAAATCTAAAACTCTAGCTCTGGCCTTTCTCTTGAAATCTAGCTTTCAACTCCAACAGATCTTGGATGGGCCCAATAGAATTTCCTACCAATATCTCAAGCTAAATATGTCTCAAACTGAATTAGTTGTATTCCCTTTGTCATTGGCCAATGGCATAATTTTTCAGTCATTTGGACTTGAAATTTCATTCTCCCTTCCCAATGTAACCAGTTATCAGACCTTTTTAATTTATTTTATTTTAATTTATGATAGTCACACACACACACACACACACACACACACACACACACACACAGAGGCAGAGACACAGGCAGAGGGAGAAGCAGGCTCCATGCACCGGGAGCCCGACGTGGGATTCGATCCCGGGTCTCCAGGATTGTGCCCTGGGCCAAAGGCAGGCGCTAAACCACTGCGCCACCCAGGGATCCCTTAATTTCTTTTAATAATGATTCCCTTATTTAGCTTTTCTATCATTTCTTCCATAGTTCAAAACACTAGCATATTTTAACACTTCCATTTAACTTATCCTCCAACCTTCTCGCTTTTCAATCTTGGCTCTGGTACTGATCAGTCTTCTTAAAATGGGAATTTGGAACATAATCATTTATCAGTTTGAAATTCTTTAATTTGTTTCCATTTTACCATTTAGATTAAATCTTAAATGGTAAAATGGAAACTCCACGAAGGGAATCTTCATGCATTTTGTTCACCAATGTAACTCAAGTGCCTAGAATACCAAATAATAAGTGTTTATGGAATGAATGAACCCTTATCCTGGCATTCAGACTTCCATACTTTGCCCTCAATCTTTCTTCCAATGCACAAACTTCTAATCCAACCAATGAATCTATTTCTTTCCTTCTGAAATAATTAAGATACCCTCCTCTTACCCATTGTGAATCTCCTGTTCTCCATTTCCAGAAAGAGGAATGTTCCACTTATGTAAACCCTCTTCACTTTTCAAGGCCCAACTAAGTAAGTCCCAAGGTCTCTGGTTAATCTGTCTTGATCAATTTGAGCTATGTGAATCTCCACCATCCTAAATAGTCTATAGCATTTAAACCTTACATTATTTAAATTTTTTTCCTTACATTATTTTTTACTAGGCAAATGCCTCTGCTCCCACAAACAAATGTACTCTATATGACACTATGTGGATCCTTTAGGATCTTCTGCATTACAAGAGCTCTATTAACTATAACTAGCAACTATTCTCTTCTTATAGTCAAAGAACCTGAGATACATTTTATTAAGTATTTCCATTTCATACAGCATTCAAATATTCACTCAATATTATGAATATAAAAAAAATGGTTTTAATCCTTGATGAAAATGGAGACAAAGATTAGGTGAGTTACTGATTAATTCTTATCTATTCTTTCCACCAAACCAAATTACCTTTCTTTAGTTGAGTAGTAATCTGCAGAAAAACTGTAGTTTAAGGCTATTTAAGAATGACTATCTTCCCTCAGCCCTGGATTTCTAGAAGGATTCCAGAAAGCTGTGGCTATTTGTTACAAAAATCAGGGGGTGGGAGGGATTTTACAGTGGTTAGGCCTGGCACGTTGCACCTTAGACTAAGTGATCTAAGTTAACATTACCAGTAATAAGATATAACATTATATATAACGAATATAATGCCCTAAGAAAGAAACAACATCACTTCAGTAGTATTTATGCCCAAAATAGGTAACCTGAACCTGATCATGAGAATACATCAGACAAATCCAAATTGAGAGACCTTCTACCAAATGACTAATTCAAAAGGGTGGAAGTCGTGAAAGACAAAAGAATACAGGAACTCCACAGATGGGAGGAAACTAAGGAGATATAACAGTTTAATCTGTTAATTTTTTTTAAAGATTTTATTTATTCACGAGAGACACACACAGAGAGAGAAAGAGAGAGAGAGAGAGAGAGAGAGAGAGAGAGGCAGAGACACAGGCAGAGGGAGAAGCAGGCTTCGTGCAGGGAGCCTGATGTGGGACTGGATCCTGGGACTCCAGGATCACGCCCTAGGCCAAAGGCAGGTGCTAAACTGCTGAGCCACCCAGGGATCCCCAATCTCTCTGTTAATTAATGAACAGAGTATAAGATCCTGACTTAAATACTAGACCAGACAAAAGACATTTTAGAAAACTGACAAAATTTGAATAAGAGCTATAGATTAGTCAATGGTATTGTATCAGTGTTAATTTTTTGGCTTTGATCATTGTATTGCTGTTAGGTAAATATCACTATTAGAAGTCTGTGCGAGATATACAGGAACTCTACTATTTTTTTGACTTTTATGTAAATCTAAAATCATTTCAAAATAAAAAGTTGAAAAATTGAAGGAAAGGAAGGTGAATTAAATCCTATGTTCTTGGAGGAAAAAAACAATTCCCCAATTTTTTTGGGAAATAATTCCTAAAATTCCAAGGGTTGCATCAATCGTTTCTATTTATCAATATAGTTGCTTTAACTTTTATAGTATGTGTGTAATGTGGGATGCTTTTCAACATGTAGAAGTATCATTAGCTGTGGATGGCACACAGAATAGGCCAGGAAAACTTGGTGGAGAAATGATACTCAATGGTATACAACAGTCGCTGGTTATATAGACACGCTAAGTAGTATTTTAAGTGCTGAAAATACAGCAAGAGTAAGATAACAGATCCCTGACCTCCTGGAATTTCCTTACTCTTATTAATAAAAAGATAAAATCAGATGGTTAATATTTTTTCCCCAGGACTTGGAAGGTGGCCTTGTCAGGCTGTGAAAAAGCTGCGCAGGGCTGGAGGCTTCTGTCAAAAAAAGAAGTTTATTTCAAAAATGAGAGAGGACATTCATTCAAACTGGAAAGATCCGTGGTCTGTTAGCATGCTCTAGATGCATAGACGCAGATCATTAATCCGTATTTGTAAGCTGGAGAAGAGCAGAAAGCAGAAACGTGGATCACAGGAGAGAAAAATCGGCAGAAGAGCAGTACAGGGGGGCAGACGGGAGGAAAGGTAGAAAGGACCGTCGCAGTCCCTCTACAAGGGGACCTAGGCCACAAGCATCAGTGCAAAAAGTAAAAAGCAAGAAGGTCGAGAATGAAGGGCTCCGCGGAGTGTGATTTCAGACCGTGTGTGAAGGCAACAGAGGAAAAGCTCAGGGATGGGAGACGTGCAAGAGGAAAAGATCATATTGGGGACTGCAGGAAAGGGGACACGAGGGAAGGGTGGCGTGGGAAGCGGGCGCGCCCGGGGCGCGGGGGGCCCAGGGGCCGGGGGCGCGGGAGCCCCGCGCGGGCTGGGGGTAGGTTGCGGGGCGGAGGGGGAGGTGTGCGCTGTTCGGTGATGTCATTGCAAGTCAGTGAGCGGTGAAATTTAACACCGGCCGGATTTGCTGGGCTCCTCTTCTTCCCGGGGAAGCGGCGGGCGGCAGTCCGCGCTGAGCGCCTGCGGTGGCCACCGGCCCCCTCGCAGCCGTGGACCGCCGAAGTGGGTGTGTGTGCTTGTCTGACAAATGTTCCGACGCGGGTGGTTTCCAAGGCCCCCCCCCGCCATCCCCCCTCCCCCATCTCCTTCCCTCCCCCATCCCTCCTCTCCTCCCAGGCCCACAGCAGAGGACTCCACTGGAGTCACAGAGTCGCCTTTGAACCGCAAGTGAACTCGAGGGCTGCGCTCGCGGCGAGCTCCAGCTGCTGCCGGCGCCCCGCCGCCTGCCCGAGGTCTCGCTCCTCGCCCGCCCTCCCAGGGGAGCCCCCCCCCGCCCGGGCTCGCCCGCTCCCGAGCTAGGGAGCTAGGGAGCCTATAGCTGACTGGTCTACCCTTTGGGCGCTATTTCTTCCCCCTTCCCATTTCCCTCCTCCCTTTTTGTTGTGGTTGCGATTTCGGAGCATCGTTTTCATGTGACTTTTTTTTTTTTTTTTTTTCCCTCTTTCATGGCCAGTACCTGCACCCTTAGCAGATCGGAGTTGCCTTCTGTTTTCCGTTAGCGCTTCGCTGCAGGGACAAATGCATACAAATGCATTTAGGAGCCCACAGGACAAGGCGTGGAAAGGTCTCCCACACGGCACAAACGTAAGTAGCCCGGTGGCCCCGCGGCCAGGCTCAGCCCGCCCCTCCCCGGCCGCGGGCCCCGCTGCGCGGCTGGGAGATCCGCGCGCCCTGGCGCTTCTGCAGTCGGAGCCGGCGGGCGGCCGCGGCATCCGCCTCTCGCCTCCTCCGTTTGTAAAATACCGTGTTGGAAGGGACGCGTCCTGCCAGCGGGTCTCTCCGAAGGTCTATGCTAACGAGGTCCTGCGGCCGCCGAGGGACGGCTCCAGCCCCGCCGCCCGCCAGCCCTCCGTCGGCCCCGCGCTCGGGCCCTGGGGCTCCGCGCCCCCGCCGGGCTCCTCGGGGCTCCGTGCGCGCAGCCTGGGCCGCGGGCGCCCACGCGGGGTGCGGCTGCCGGGCGGGAGGGCGAGGACACCCGCGGGGCCGGGCATGGGGCGCTCGCCTCGGGTCGGTGGCGCCGACAGCCCGCGGCCCCCGCCTGTCACCCGCGCAGGGGCTGGCGCGGGGCGGGGCCGCTCCTCCCGGGAGCGTTCGCGCGGGGCCCCGCGGGCGCCGTCCCTGGGAAGAGACGTGGGGCGGGGGGTGCACGCCTCGCGGGCTGCCCCGCTCCCCCTGGAAGAGGCAGTGCGGGACGCGCCTTTGCCCGGGGAGGGCCGCTGGGAGGAGGGTCGCGGGCCACGCGGCCGGCGCGGGCGGAGGGCGGGCGGCGGAGGCGGGGCGCGGGGAGGGGCCGCCCCGGGGCGGTGTTTGTGTGCGCACGTGCTTCCCCGCCGCGTGCAGCCGAGCGTGGCCCGGCTCGCGCGCTCCCTGCTCTGACCCCGGGAGCCCGCGCGGCTGCGCCTGCCGGCCCCGGAGGACGCCCGACGCCCCCCGCCCCCCGCGAGCGCCCGAGGCCGCAGGGGTCGGTGCGTGGGGCCCGGGGCCCGGAAGAGCTCAGGCGCTGGGGGCGGCTTCCCCGCGGCGGCTCCCGCGGGTCGCACCCGCTTCCCGGGCGGCTTTCCCGCCACATTTCTTGATAAAAGGCCCAACGCGAGGAGCCGGTGGGAAAGCGGGCTCGGGGCGCGGCCGATCCTGCGGGGCCGCGCGCGTCCCCCTGCTGCTCCCGGCCGCCGCGGAAGGGTGCAAGGAGCTCCCGGTCCCCGCGGAAGGGTGCAAGGAGCCCTGGACTCCCGCGGGAGGGTGCAGGGAGCTCCGGGTCGCCACGGAAGGATGCAAGGAGCTCCGGAACCCCGCGGAAGGGTGCAAGGAGCCCCGGATCCCTGCGGAAGGGTGCAGGGAGCCCCGGACTCCCGCAGGAGGGTGCAGGGAGCTCCCGGTCCATGCGGAAGGGTGCAGGGAGCCCCGGACTCCCGCGGGAGGGTGCAGGGAGCTCCGGGCCGCCGCGGAAGGGTGCAAGGAGCCCCGGGCCCCCGCGGGAGGGTACAGGGAGCTCCGGGCCGCCGCGGAAGGGTGCAAGGAGCCCCGGGCCCCCGCGGAAGGGTGCAAGGAGCCCCGGGCCCCCGCGGGAGGGTGCAGGGAGCTCGGGGCCCCCGTGGAAGGGTGCACGTGCACCAGGAGAGGTGGGGTGAGGCGGCCCCCTCCGGTCCGCCCGCAACCCGCGCCTCGGTGCCTCCCTGGTCGCCTCCCCGCCCCCGCCCCCCCCCCCCCCCCGCAGGCCCTCCCTTGGCCACTGAGCGAGGCCTGCGTCGTTGCCCAACCGCCCTCGGGGCTGCTAGCTGTGACAACCTCTCGGATTAAAGCAGATCTTTTTTTTTTTTTTTTTTTTGAGATTTTATTTATTTATTCATGAGTAACAGAGAGAGGCAGACACAGGCGGAGGGAGAAGCAGGCTCTATGCAGGGAGCCCGATGTGGGACTCGATCCTGGAACTCCAGGATCACGCCCTGGGCGGAAGGCAGGTGCTAAACCGCTGAGCCACCCGGCCTGCCCTAAAGCAGATCTTCTCCTCCTGGCCTCTGTCTTGCCGGTTTACACTTCCCTTCCAGAGGGTCCCAGAAATGGCCCTGAATAAATCTTTGGGCAGTTTGGGGTTTGTAAATTGGGTCCAGATGACTGGGGGGAGGGAGACAGGGAAAGCAAACAGAATGGATTACACCAAGGAATTGAGGAAAACTTAGACTACGTGGAATGGGAGAAGAACCCTTGCAGAGAGACTTTGGGTTGATAGCAGCTCCTGGGTGAAGGCGCTGGTCTAGAAGGTCTCTCTGTCCGGACCTTGCAGCCTCCTCTGACATCAGTTTGTTTCACTCCAGTTGCCAGTGGGGGGTGGGCTGCAGAGAATTGAGGGTAATTCGTGGTTACCTCACATTGCACCCTCTCGCAGCTCCAGCCATACACACATGCCAAGTAGGGGAAAGGTAGTTACTGATTGATCTGAGAAAATTGTTTCTCAAAAAAATAAAATAAAATAAAATAAAAATCCAATTTCCTTAAGGAATTAAGCATTCTTCAATTTTTTAAAAAAGAAAAACTGCTACCATCCCCATAGGGACGGGACTTGGCTGAAGCAGCTGATGAGCTGATGATAATGTCAGTCCACTGAATTAAACCTTAGGGTTTCTAATGAAGTCCTTGAGGTTTTAATTTTCCACCATCCTTTTGTGGTGACTTTTTTTTTTTTTTTGTAAAAGCAGGAGCAGTTTTTTAAAGTCACAATTCTGATTAGTCACCCCAAAACACTTACAGTTTTAAAACTAGATCCTGAAAGACATTTTATTTCATGGGGCTGCTGTTAAGTGAGTTACCTAATGTGAATTTGTGGAAGTAATAAAAGGAAATTAAAACCAAAAGTCAGTGTTAGATATAATGATTTAACAGTATCAGAAAGTCTCCCAGGCAGGCTGCTATTCTAAGTAAAGTGTTTTTATAGTCAAGGGGTGTGGGGGGGGGGAGGGGGGGAGGTAGTTTTGGATATAAACATCTATTACATAGTTGGCATGAAATTGTATTCTTTAAAGTTGCTTAGTTATCTTTGCTTTCAGTTAGATGTTTAAAATAAACTGATGTCGGGATCCCTGGGTGGCGCAGCGGTTTAGCGCCTGCCTTTGGCCCAGAGCGTGATCCTGGAGACCCGGGATCGAGTCCCACGTCAGGCTCCCGGTGCATGGAGCCTGCTTCTCCCTCTGCCTGTGTCTCTGCCTCTCTCTCTGTGACTATCATAAATAAATAAAAATTAAAAAAAAAATAAAATAAAATAAACTGATGTCTCAAGGAAAGGAATTGTAACTTATGGAAAGTAGTTTTGAGTGTTGCTTAGACATTCTGCTTGGTAATCTGTGAATTGGCAGGAGAAAAAATAAATTTTATTATGGAAATTAAAATAACTGTGCTAGTTTCCTTGCCATGCTTTGCAACTATGAGTTATTTTAGAATTTGTAACTGAATAAGAAATAAGGTAAAGACCATTTCATTTTCATTCTCATAAAAGGCTTACATTTATCCTGGCATTCATTCACTTAATCACTCACTCATTTATTCAGCAAATATTTTCTGAGCTCCAACTATGTGCCCAGTGTGGTTCTAAGCAGAAGGGATACAATGGTGGAGCAAGACACAATTGCTGCTCTTCCCATGTGCCCAGTTTAGTATAGGAAACACAAAATGAACAACCAGGTATACCAAAATGAGATAAAAGTACAGATAGGAGGACACCTAGCAATCCTGGATAGGTGGGGTCGATAAGAGAAGGGTAACCCTGGAAAGAAAGGCTGATCAAAGGAAATGAAATTCTCACCGAGACCTAACTGGAAAAGGTATGAGACTTTGCAGACAGAACAGTAAAAGGCTGAGAGGTGAGATAGCACAGTTCATTTGAGGGCCTGAAAGAAATGAAGTTGGTTGGAGCACACTTTCTAGAAGGGGAGTGACTGGAGCTGGATCTGGAGACCAAGAGACCAGATTCTGAAAGGCCTTTAAACCAGGTAACTTTCTTAGCTAAATAAATGGAGGTTAGGATGACCTGACTTCTTGATCTTGGGATCAGTGTGCATGTAGAAGATGCTAGAGAAGTTGTATGCTTATTGAAACTCAAGACCACCTGATAGTCTCACTAACTGAAGATTAACTCATTCATTGAACAAACTTTATTTAACATTAGTGTGTTCCAGGAACTTTGCTACGCTAGGCAGCATTTTAACAATTTCTGGGATATTACGAGGACAGGCTAGTTGAGGTATTTTTGCTTCCCTGCTACTGACTGGACTCTAGGTATTTATTTATTTTTTTTATTTTTATTTATTTATGATAGTCACACACAGAGAGAGAGAGAGAGGCAGAGACACAGGCAGAGGGAGAAGCAGGCTCCATGCACTGGGACCTGACGTGGGATTCGATCCCAGGTCTCCAGGATCGCGCCCTGGGCCAAAGGCAGGCGCCAAACCCCTGCGCCACCCAGGGTTCCCGACTCTAGGTATTTTAATCACGTTAAGTCCTTAAGCATTTATCTCCCGTGTACTTCATGAATTGCCTGTATGCTTAAAACTTAACCAAAAATTCTAATGCTTCACACTGTATTAGTTATATAAGTACCTCCTGAGCTGAATTGATAGTCTCAAAAATTCATTGTATGTCAATGACAACACTTTTTCCCCTAAATCATCCAACTTTATCCCCACTGCTGGGATGAGAACTGATCTTCAGTTATTTGGGTAACAAGGGGCAGAAATTTTACTATTTTTGGGTCTTTGCAGCTAGTAAAGAGCAAAATCTGTAAAATCATGATTTACAGATTTTTGCTTGTAAATGTAGTGAACGGTAATTGTTGAAATTATTGATATATATCACATGTGGCTTTCAGACTATTTCGCCTTTTCCAATTGGTTTAAATTAAAATCGCCAACTCATAAAAAAATAGTTTCCTAGTCACAAGATTTCACAAGTCTTTCTTACAATTATAACTTGAATTTATGTAGGAATGAGCTTCGGTAGCCTGAAGACACAATACCTGAGAGTCTCATGGATGCCCTAAACACAAAAATGCCTGGGATTCTCCTAAAGTAACTTAAACCCTTTAGATAAAGAGAAAGTTGAAAAAAAAAAAAAAAAAAGAGAAAGTTGAAAAGCTCTGAAAATTATTTAGGGAAGATGCCTGGGATGAATATTCGTTCCTTAAATATTCCGAGTATGGTCTTTGGATATCTATTTCCTGTCTGATCCCCTCCAGGCCTTCACCCGTCACATGTCTGGTTATGTTTTGATTGTGGCTTCTGTCATACTGAAAATGTGGCTAGCAGACCAGACACATAGAAATATTTCATATTTTGTTAGAGATCCTCAGATATTAATATCATGGGTTATATTTTCTGAACTTTTATTGACTGTTACCATATTGTTGACTTCTTTTAGATCTGGTCTGATTTTGTGAAATGTTTGAATAGATGTACTTCTGATAGTTTATATCAGTGACATACGGTCCACACATACAGAAAAGTGAACAAAAGCAGATGTGCTTTGAATATTTGAGAAATATTCATATTTAATATACCAGTGATGTTTTTTGGTAAAGTAAATATGTGAACAAATGAGCGAACTTAGTAGACTATTTTAGGTTATTTAATTAAAAGAGCATTGGCCAGAATTATAGGAAGACTTTTCCAGATTTGTGGTTAAGCACCATGTCTAATATATAGTGATTTATGGAAGATCTTGCTAAATAATTTGATCTTTGTCCTCTAATGCTAGTATACTAACAGATCCTATCATCCACACAGATTTTAGGGTGTTGTATTTAGAATGTAAAATATAAAATTTATATTATGTCATCACATGATAGATGAGTCAGCCAAGGCTCAGAACATTGAAGTGACCCATACAAGCTCACATGGTAAGTTAGAAATAGAATCAGGTTTAGTCTTTTGACTCCCAGTCTAGTTTTACTTTCTTATTTACTGTGTGGTTTTCTGTCCAAACTAATGCAGTTTTAATTTTATTCAGTGACTCCAGCATGTCTTAGCACTAAATGCATACATGGTCCAGCAGGAGAGATGTAAAGCACAGCTGATGCCCTGGAGAATTCTATCTCCTGCTAATAGGGAAATGTGACATTTTTTCCTTATTAAGTGAATGTATAGTAAATGTGATTTCATGGGGGGTGGGGGGGAACCAAAGAAATAAACAAGCCCAGCTTAACTAGACATTTTCCAGAAAGCTTGGATTCATTAGACATCCGTTTCATACAATGATGGAGTTTGGCTTTTTAACCGAGTATGTCAATTAAGCTTGATGTCTTCTCTGTGTTCCAACTTCAGGGATGAGAAAAATGGTTACAACGAAAAAAAAAAAAGCTTTATCATGGCAGATATTTTTAAAAGTTCTTTCTCTTCTTTATCTCTTCTTTGTCAGTCAACTAAAAGTGCCCTTATTTATTTTACTTTACTTTTCCCAAGTGTTAAAAGAATAAGGTCCATAGGGAAGACTTGAATTCTTCAGTCATTGGGAGATGTTACTCTTACTCCTTTCCATCATAAAAATGTTTTTTAAGTTTTAGTTTCATGTAAGAAATAGATAAAAGGTGAAGACCTGTTGCTTGTTCAGATATTTACTTACTAATTAATCCTAAAAGGTACAACATGTATGGGATATAATAAAGTTCCAATAAAAGCATTAAGAGTACAGAGAGGAGGTAGCAAGCCAAGCCGCCTTTAGGGATGATGGAAACTTCATGGAGCAGATGTTATTCAATTTAGGCTTTGATGACACTTAAGATTCTGACAGGTGGAGACTAAGAGGGCATTTCAGATACTTGCAAGGTCTCTCCAGGGAATACAGTATAATGTGATATGGCTGCAGCTTCAGGGGAGGGAGGTCGGGTGTAATGGAATCCATATTGCTATGGATATGGATATCTATATGTTCTTCCTTAGTTGGCTGTTGGTTTGGGATATAATCAGAAAAAGAAAAAAACTTTCAGTCATCAGTCTCTACATTGGTTTTAACACATAGGTACACTTATATAAGGTGTGGCTCAACTGATTTGTCATAATCCCCTAAGATCAGCTGGCTAAGGGATGATGTTTGATGTGTTCAGGTTTTCCTGCCTTATACCAGGAATGGACTTGTTAACATGCCTAGAAAGAATTTTATTTTTCATTTTTCTCCTCAGAGGTCATTGGGGAAGTCTATGAGTTGGCTGAATTGCTAAATGACTGCTGGTTATTATATTCTTTATTAGTTAGCTTCCTCTGAATAGAAGAGTGCCTGTTGGGTTATTTCTAAACTCTTAAGTGATCCAGATTACCTTGGGCAAATGAGACATGATTCCTTTCGCATTCCATTTTCTGCTACGACGGCATAATTCCGATGCACTCTCCTTCAGTGATTATCATCCTGAGCTATTTTTTCAGTCTCACTGATATATATCCTGCCAGTTATTTGTTGAAAATATAAAGTTGAAAGGAAGAGTCTCCTTTTTCTCAAACTCTAGATCACTTTGGGATCCATCCTGGAGAACCTAGGGTTATCATTTAATCTCGCACAGAGGTCCTCAACTTGTTTTGTACAGTAGAATCACCTGAGGAGTGTTTAAAAATCCCTGTACCACAAATTAAAATCAGAATCGCTGGGGGCAGGGGTGGAGAGGGCAGGATCCAAATATTAGTAGTTTTAAAAACTCCCCAGGTGATTCCACTGTGCAATGAAGGTAAAAACCAGATTCAAAACAGGTAGGCCTTTTCACCATCTCTTGAGCATCATCTATTCCTGAACGGTGGTCCTCAGAGCATAAACCCCAGATACACAGCATCAGCATTGCCTGGGAACTTGTTATAAATGCATTCTCAAACCCCACCCCAGACCCAGTGAGTCAGAAGCTCTCAGGGTGGAGCCCAGCAATCTTTAACAAGCCTTCCAGGTGACTCTGCTGCACAGTAAAGTTTGAGACCACTGATCCTAGAGCAGGAGAAAAGGATAAAAACAAAATAAACAGCAAAACAACGACCCCCCCCCACCAGGGTCAAATAGTCTTATGTCATAAATTAGATGTGATTCAAGCAAAATAATATTTGTGTGTTTTAAGTACAGTGTAACTATAAATACTAAGTCTTCCAAATTGTTCCTCAGAGTCTGGTAAATGCACAATCCATATTAGAATCAGCTAGTAAAGGTGTCTACAAACTGAGGATTCACTCTAAATTTATGAATCATAATCTCTGAGGCAAGCCCAGAATCTACATTTTTCATGAGCATCTCATGTGGTTCCTTCAGCAAACTAACATTTGAGAACTATGGTTTTAAATGGATGACACCATACATAGGAATCTTTTATGTGCTTCATATAAAATGTATGTTTCAAGTATTCACTCGTATCAGAAATATAAATTTCTGTAATTGTTCAGTTGATTTGATTATAAAATTGACAGTTTTAACTATATCAAAGCTTCATCTTATAAAAGTTGTACTCTGTACTGAATGACCAGAGTGTGTATTTTTCACTTACTAAAATATGGTGAAGGCCATTTTAATACAAATGACAATCCCATTATACTAAGGAGAAGAGTATAATTATGCATTGTTGCTCACTTCGTAAAAGATTATCTTTGTTATATTAACATGCTCCTTATACTAGTTGATAAAAATAAAAAATAATTATCATTGATAATAAATAGGAAATGTACCAATTACTATTAGTACACCAAAAACTTAATAAAAAAGAAAAAAAATCTTTCAGAGGGCTTTGTAGTTACTCCTTAAAGAACTGTATTTTACAGAAATGTCATTTGGAAAGTCCCTGGGTTAGAATAAAAGAAAAACAGAATTAGGTGATAAATTATTGTTTTCAGCAAGCTTGCCATTACTTTTTGGAATTATCTCTGATTTTCACTTGGGAGGTAGATATAGCCAACTATGAAGATTACTCAAAAAAACCTATCAAAAGTTTGGTTATACTAAAAAAAATCAAAATATTTTTACTCAGCTAATCAATATGAATGAACATTTTGATATGCAATGAGTATTGTGCTCACAATTACTGCTAATCACAATGTTCAACGTTGACATCTACAGGCCATTGCTATTTTCAGAACCCAAATATCATGAATCTAAGTAGAAGTGATATTCATGGCTTTGATACGATAATCAAAGGGCTTTTACATATATAGATTCATTTAAACAAATCCCTGGTTCCATAGTTTATAATCATTATAGTTAAGTGACTATAAATTACTTTATTTTGTGTAAAGTTATATTATTTGGTATAAAATTGCATGTATGATAATTTGAGGTAATATATAGTCACAATAATAATAATAGTATTATTTGGACTAGTTCACATTTATTGAGTACTTCCTATGCGCCAGGTACTGTTTTGTATGCCTGACATGAAATTTTTTAGTTAATCTTCAAAAAAAGTTTATGAGATAGATTTAACAGATGAGGAGACACTGAGATGATAAAAAGTTGCCCAAGTCATATACTTAAGTGGCAAAGCTGTAACTTAAATTCAAAGCCCTTGCTCTTAACCATTATGAGTATTAAAATACTGTGTTAATTAAAATGATAGCTTACTTCTTAATCTTGTACTAGAGTTTATTTTGGATTCTATATGATTTATAGGTTGAAAAAATCCACTAAAATTTTCCCCTTTTTTTTAGGAAACTGCTCCTTCATTTTATTGTGCTATGTGTGGCAGGGGGTGTTGTTCATGCACAAGAACAAGGTAAGAAAGTTACCTTGTTACGTATTTGCTTATATAAAAATTCTGCTTCCAAACAGCAAAAGTATATGACTTTAAAATTATCAGAACCTTAGATTCAACATGAAACAATAAAAAATTCTACCCAGTACAATGAGAATGTAAGGGTGAAAAAAATAAATTTTGGGGGGAAATATGACCTTTCAAAATTACTCAGATCTTCCATCTGTGAAATTGCTTACATTTTTAAGCAAACTCTCTATAAAAGGGAAGTTTTGTATAGTGAAAAGGCTTTGCTTGTGACTTCATAGAAGTGGGAGTTCTTGGGGGTGGCGAACTGTGACTGAGTTACCTTTGCACTTCTTGAAACAACACTAGCATATACGAAATGTTCCATCTAGATTTACATCATTGAGAAACAAAATACAATTTGCATGCCAGTGGGTTTGGGATTTTATTTAATTCAAATGGAGAGGTTTAGAAAATTGTTCAACGTTTTGTTTTTGCGTGCTAGCTACTTGCTGGGTAGTATGATGATCAAGTTTCAGGAATCTATGTATTCTCAAATTTATTCATTTATTAAACAACATTTTAAAAAGTATCTTCTACTTGCCACATAATGTCCTAATTGCCAGTGATAGAAATATAAATAAGATAATGTCTTTGGCTTCAAAATGTAAAAACAAGTGCCTTTGTCAAAGGTTAAAAAATAGAAAGTCCAAGTCAAAGAGAAAAACCCTGGAACTATGCTGCATCCACAGAGAGTATCAGCACGGCTCCAATTTTTTTTTTTTTTAACTCCTCTGTCTTCCATCAGCAGGGCTGCCAAATTATTCATTCTGACACAAAACCAACATTTCAGTTCACTGACCAGTTCCACAAGCCACTTGGTCAATCAACTAAACAACAGTAAGAAAGAGAGAAAGAAATGAGATATACATAGGTAGAGAGAGGGTGCATAAAGGAAGGGTCATCCTCTATCTGATTGACCAAACTGACAAGTAGGCAGCTAAGTTCTCTGTCAAGTAGCACGTAGATGAATTAAAAGATATCTTGGAAGGCATTTTCTAATTCTGTTTTACGATTAAATTAGGTTAAATTTAACCTAATTTTCTGGTTAAATTAGGTCGGATGTCACATAGAGCTTCATAAAATACTGTTCTTGACCAAGTCATTGCTGTTACTTTATTTTGATTTAATTAGCCATGAAGAAGAGAGGAATTGTATCTTTTAGTTCACTGTTACTACTAATGTTATACCTTCTGAGAACCTAATTGTGTACCAGCCCTATGCTTGTAGAATATATATTCACCACTACCTCATCACAGGGTTTTTGTAATTATGCCCATGATATAGTTGCTGAAACTAAAATTAAGAAGAATAAGTAACTAGCCCAAGGGTTATAGGCTAATGAATAGAAGAACCAAGATTTGAACTCAAGTGTTTTGATTGCAAAGTCTACAAATTCTTTAAAATTAAGCTTCTTGAACCACAGAGAAGATCAAAAAGACAAGGAGAATTGTCATTATTAATTATGTATATATTCTGTGGCTTGTCCTTTGCTGGTACTTTACATGTAATATTCTGATCTTCACAGTGAGCCTTTAGGATGGGGATTATAGATGAAGAAACTGAGGCTCACAGAAGGCTTTTACTCAGGCTCTTACAACTAGGACTTGAATCTAGGCCTGTCCATCTCTGACAGCAGAAAACCCTCTTTCCACTACCCGTCTTCTTATTTTATAATTACCATCTGCTGGCGTGGTTTGAAAGCTTCTTATACAGACTTTCATCCCCCACCCCTACTTGAAGCCCCATGCCTCCCTCTTAAATTCACTGACCAGATATAAACATCTGTTATTTGCCATGTTTTCAGTTATTCCATTAAGTTTTACTACAGCCCAGAAAATAATTTTAAATAACCTTGTTCATAAATTTAAATTCTGGGGGACACCTGGGTGGCTCAGAGAGTCAAACGACTACATTTGGCTCAGGTTAAGATCCTGGGATCCGGAGATTCAGCCCTGCTTTGGGCTCCCTGCTCAGTGGGGAGTCTACTTCTGCTTCTCCTTCTGCTGCATGCATCACCACCCCCAGCACATGTACGTGTGCTGTCTCTCAAATAAGTAGATAAAAATCTTTTTTAAAAAATTAAAATTTTGAATTTGTTTTATAACCAAATTTTAGATTATTACCTATTGAATACATGATTCTGCTTCAAGGAAAATTTATTATTTACAGCTTTTTCTGAGGATTTGACAGATCTAGATCCCTTTTCTTATCTTATAGAGTCTAGTTTCCTTATTGCCCAGTCTGTGTTGGTAGGCTGGCTGCCAGAGACGGACCTAGCTGCAGTACTTCTACATGGTAACATACACCCTGCAAGATGTGTAGCTAATCCTCAACGTACACAGCATTCTCAGGTTCATGATCCCTAGGTATGAAAACCACATGTGTAGAAATCTCTGTGTGTAGAATACTCATTTCCAAAAAGAATATTTCCTGTGGAAATGAATCCAAAATGTGTTTATTGTTAACCGAGAATCAGCTCATTCTAGCTACAGTTACTCTAAGTATTTTCTGCCAAAACCCCTTATGGACACTTAACCAAAAACTTTACACATTAGGTGGTTAAAACTTCATTTCTCATTTTATAAACAAATTTGCTTTTATCTCTTTATCCATAATAGATGTGTTACTTACAACAGGAATACTTTAAAGTCACAATTGCCACTTTAAACATACCCAGTGTAACTAAATAAAGCACAGGTGTTCTAGAACCAGAAGCCAGGTTCTAGTACTTACTAGCTATATGATCTGGAGCAAGTCAGATACTCTGAGCTTCATTTTCAGCAAAGTGAAAATAATAAGAGTGAAGTAATAAGAATGAAGTAATAAGAGTTCTTACTACATAGAGTTGTATGGATAAAATGAGATAATACATGTCAAGTGTTTAGTGCATGACTGTTATTTGATGAAGACACAGTAATCTTTTTTAGGAAAAAAAGATGCTTATGATCCTCTTTTCCCATATACTCATAATATTGAAAAACTGAAATAAACTAAAGTAGTTGAATTTAAGCAACTCCTTTAGTTCCTTCACTCAGTGAGCTGGAAGCCAGGCAGCTTGTATTTGAGTCTTGATTTTAGCATTATTTGGCTGAGACTAAATAGAACAATAGAAAGCAGATATTGGGCAATTATCTGGTTAATTTAATCAATTTAGGTAAATTGGTTAAGACAAACATATTAAGGCTTATATTATTTTTCTTATTTACAACTTTGTGCTTTGTTTATTTTTTATAAGATTTTATTTATTTATTTGAGAGAGAGAGAGAAAGCATGAGAGAGGGGAGGGTCAGAGGGGCAGCAGATCCGTGCTGAGCAGGGAGCCTGATGTGGGGCTCCATCCTGGGACTCTGGGATCATGACCTGAGTTAAAGGCATATACTTAACCAACTGAGTCACCTAGGTGTTTCTTTGTGATTTTATTTTAAACAATCATGTAATTTTTTCATTTATACAAACTAGAAAGCTTGGAGATTTCACTGACCCAGATATATGAAAATTTTAACAGCAAGAATTTATTAAATTATGTGCTATATTATATTTAGTTATTTAATGAGCTAATATAATTTTTATACTGTGATGTGATATTTTTAACTTTAAAAGTTGATAACTTTTAAATCTTTTAAGCTACACTGGCTAAGAAATGTAAAAATCCTTACATTTATGAGGGACAAACATGATACTACTGTTGTTCCTCCAATTTATGAATATTAGAATATTGTTGAATATTGACAGCTACAGTGTTTCCTTGGCTCTCTTATGAAAGGAAGTGTTTGTAAAACTTACAAAATAAGTACAACAATTGGCTCTCCCATGTCTTTTTCTTTAGGCATAGTTTATACTGCACTGTAGAGTTAATTATATAGCCACTGGATTTAATGTGAGATACTTGGGTATGAGTCATAATTTCATCATTTACTGAGATTCAGTTTCTCCTTTTTCTCACCCTTTTCCTATTCTTCTTTTCTCTTCCCACTTTCTCTCCCTCTCTCTCTTTCCATTTTCCTCTCTTCTTCCCTCTCTCCTTCCTTCTTTTCTTCTAACTAGTGACAATAGTATTAATGATGCTTACTATACAAGTTTCAAATTAAAAATAAGCAAGGTTGGAGTGTCTGTGGCTATATCTCAGCATCAGCCCTGCAGGCTTAGAAGATTGATTTTATTAGCAAATTGAGTACAATCTATTTGTCTTTATTGTATGGCAAAACAACAACAAACAAAAATTACACTGAAGTCTTACAGAGGAGGTAATATTTCAACTGAATCTTATGAGTAAATTTGGCATGAAGGGATATACTTAGAGGGGTCTGAAGGGATATACTTAGAGGGGTCTGAAAGAATAGGATTAAAAAAAACAGATACATTTGACATAGCAAGAGATTTAAGAAAAGTAAAAGAAAAAAAATTGTGAGTGGCAAATGCCATGAAGCAAGCAGATACCATTGAAGGAAAAATGTGTAAGGGCTAGCATAGATTAGGGGGCAGTCACCAAGACCAAGGTTACTTCTGACCAATTATAAGTTTGAGTCCCCAAGATAATTTTCAGTCTCAATAATGGTTTAGAAGAATTTATAGAACCCAGTGTAACCTGTTATACTCATAGTTATGGTTTATTACAGCAAAAGAGAATGCATTAACATCAACCAACAGAAGAGACACATGGGTTAGGGTCTAGGAAAGTCCCACATATGGAGCTACCAGTTGTCCTCTCCCAGTGGAATGAGTGCCAACTTTCCCAGCAATGATATGTGACAGTATGCACAGAATATTGCCAACCAGTGAAACTCACCTGAGCCCTTATGTCCAGAGTCTATATTGGGGCTCTGCCCCAATGGACATGGTGGACTGCCCATGTAGCTGACCTTAGTTTCTGAAGTTGCTCTTGAGGTTGAATGGATACCACATGACCAAAGCCCTTACCATAAATCATGTTGTTGGACTATTTGCTATGGTTCATAACCCTCAGATAAACAAATATATCTTTATAAGGCAAGATATTCAAGGGTTCATTGAGTGCCTCCCAGAAGCCGAGAACAAACGTATGTCTACTCTTTGGGCACGGTTAAATTTTTTACTACACATGTGGCATGTGGACATTGGGTACCATAATAGAAAGGGTGGAAAAGAAGGACAGAAAAGTAAAATCAAGATGAGGGGTCCCAATGATCCACTTGTATAATTTGACAATAAGACCACCATACCACTACAATTATACAAATAATCCTGAATATGCTAATCTGCTCAACCTCATCAACTGTGAGGTTGAATATACACAATTCCATGTGAATATCAACACAAAAATTACTTTAAAATGAAGTCATAATCCTTTAATGAAAGAGTGAGGGGATGGAATATAGTAAAAAGATATTTTTATTAAAAAATTTTTTTAAAGATTTTATTTATTTATTCATGAAAGACACACACACACAGAGAGGCAGACACACAGGCAGAGGGAGAAGCAGGCTCCCTGAGAGGAGCCTGATGCTGGACCTGATCCCAGGATGGGGATCACATCCCGAGCCAAAGGCAGACACTCAACCATTGAGCCACCTACTTACCTGGTAAAAATATTTTTTAAAATAGGATATCCATAAGGCTTAAAGAGCAGATATACTTCATTCCTTGTTTAATGGTTTTCTTTTACTTCTAGTATATTCTCTTGTGAAAGTGATCCTTTTTTCCTACATTCTAAATCTTCCTGTTCTGATATTTTGGGTTTGATTACCTTTGATGTTTAGCATAGATTAAAAAGGGGAAAGCTTATTAGGAATGGATGAGATACGAGACTGGAAATGCAGGCAGGGGTTAGATCACGAAGGGCTTGAGGGCTAACATAAGAAGTTTCAGTTTTATATGAAAGCTTTGAGAACTACTGATGTGTTACAGGAAGCAGTATCATGAACTAAATGTTCATTTTGTTCTGTACAGAGAGAGAAAGGTTTCCCTGGCAGCAGTGTGGATGAAAGATTGGATAAGGATGTCTTAAAAGAGGCAGAGAAATCTATTAGGAGACTAATATAATAATCTAGGGATAAAGAGAACTTAAAGTTTGTGTTGGACTTGGTGACTGAATAGCTGTGGAGAATGGTTGGAAAGGGAGTATCAAAGGTGATTACCAGGTTTCTGGGTTAGATGGCTGGATTGATTGATTCATTCATTCAGGCAAACTTTGGACCTACTTTGTCTTAGTCATTATTCTACATGATGGAATATAACAGTAAAACATAGTGAAGTGCTACCCTCATGGACTTACATTTAAACTGGGGAATAAAGCAGTAGGCAATTCTATGTATATATAATGTGATATATATAATGTATGATATATTTATGTATATCTCCCCCTAAATTCTCAGTGCTGTGAAGAAAGCATAAAGCATAGGAAGATGTTGGAGAGTCACTGGGGCAAGGAGAAGGACAATTTTATATTTTAGGTATTGTTGTCAGGGAAGACCTCTCTGACGAGATCACATTTGAGTCTAGATCTGAATGAACTCAAAGGTTCAGAGCATTCTAAACAGAAAGAACAATAAGTACAAACACCAGGAATTCAAAATGAGGTTAGTGATTTTAAGGAATAAGAAAGGAAAAGCATGGCTGGTGCAAAGTAAGGTGGGATGAAATGCAAAGAGATAAGAGAGGTAAGAAGGGGGCTGATGACATAGGTTTCATACACCATGTTAAGAGTCTGGATTGTATTTTTTACTGTAACGGGAAGCCATGGGCGGAATTTGTTCAGGAGATTGGCATGATAGAGTTGACACTATAAACATAGAACTCTGGCTGGTGGTTTGGGAATGGGACTCTTTGCTAAGAGAGGCACTAAAATAAGAGGAACAAATGTGGGGGAAAATACATTGAGTGAGAAGTGCTTGCAGGACGTCTAGTCTCTACCACATAAGTTCAGTAGGCGATTGGATATGCAAATCCAGAAGAGAGGTTTGTGAGTCAGCATATGTGGTTGTTGAAATCATGTTTTGGGTGAAGTCATTGTGTTTACAGTAAAAAGAGCAAAGCCCGTTGTCTTGGTGACACCATGATTTATTCTGTTTAAGAAGCAAATAGGTGAAAGAGATAAAAATCTGTTCTGCTGTTAGGTGACATATGCATTTCTAAATTGCTATGCTGAGAGGTTGAGTCAGGAGGACTGCCTGCTTTCAGGTTCTGCCTCTATACTTCCTACTTGGGTGATCTTGGGAAAGTTATTCAGATTCTCTGTGACCTAGTTTTTATGTCTGTCAGATAGAGTTAACCATAGTACCTACCTCACAGGATTATTGTGAGCTTTATGTGGCTTAATGAAGTTGTGAGAACAGTGCTTGGTACATGGAATTAGTGAATGCTGCTACTATTTTTATTCTGTAAAAAAAATGCAAAGTGCAACAAATGACTAAACAAACAGGATCAGAACTATAAATACAGAGAACAAACTGATGGCTGCCGGAGGTTGGGGGAAGGGCAGGAGGGGTGAAGGGGAGTGAGAGGTTAAAGGCTTCCAGTTATGGAATGAAGAAGTCATGGGGATGAAAGATACAGCATAGGGACTATAGTCAATGGTATTGTAATAGTGTATGGGGACACATGGTAGCTACTCTTATAGTGAGCATAGCATAGCATAACGTATAGATTTGTTGACTCACTATGTTGTACACTTGAAACTATAGTGCCAACTATACTCAAAAAAAGTATTTAGAAAAAAATTTCTAATTAAAAAATTTCTTAATGAAAAGAAAGGCAAAGCACTTAATGAAGTGCCTAGTTGGTAATCAGTATTCTTTAAATAGTAACTGATTTCCCAAGTAACACAAACTGGATTGATTTTGTGGTTAGGGTCACTAATGAAACAAGTAACCTATTATAGACAACTAAGTTTTTTCTTGCTGTATTCATCAGTACTAATTATCTAAATTTAACTTCCAAATTGCAGTTTGGTGATATCCAGGGCCAGACCTAAATTAACAATAGTCTGTCCTTTGATAGAAGACTTTCATTCTCCTGTTCTCCCCAGACCCTCTCATATGTGCCTTTTATCCTTAAGAGTTCTCTGTTCTCATATCAGTATCTGCCACAAAATTTAAGCTAAACATATTTACATTAAGATTTGAAAGTTTAAGTAGGATTAACATTTAGATGTCCACTCAGATACCAATTCTGTTGGCAACCTAGGGGGTATTGCCCACTGTGAGATTCAGTGGGAAGAAATAACCCTGCCATGATTGATTGTGAGACTTGCCAAAGAATATGCCAGGTGATGTGGAGAATAGAGTGCCTGTAAGGTAGTGTGGTGAGACAAAGATTATAGACTTTGAAGCTAGACTGATTGGACTTATATCTATTTCTACTATTTATCAGCCATATGATCTTGACTAGGTTACATAATCTCTCTGGGCTTCAGATTCTTCATCTTTGAAATACATATAGATTTTATTTTTTATTTTTTTAAAGATGTATTTATTTATTTATTTATTTATTTATTTATTTATTTATTTATGATAGACATAGTGAGAGAGAGAGGCAGAGACACAGGAGGAGGGAGAAGCAGGCTCCATGCCAGGAGCCTGACGTGGGACTCAATCCCTAGACTCCAGGATCACGCCCTGGGCCAAAGGCAGGCGCTAAACCGCTGAGCCACCCAGGGATCCCCTACATATAGACTTTAAATATAAACTCGAAATCATGAGATATTATGTTCCCACTCTGTTTTTGGATATCATACAAAAAGAAAAAAAGATGAATGAAATAGTAAATAACCCTGAAAACTCCATTTCCAGCAAAACTAGGGGAATGATAAAATCTGCAAACTCTCAAAATATGCTGAGAAAAACATAAAAGTGCCAGTATAACCACACACTTTTTAAATGAGGAGCATACCCCAAAGTACCTTAACCTTGAGCCCCTATACAAAACAACTGCTACAGGATCTGGGGAGGACAGAAGCTGCCCAGGAGCAAGTACAAGAAAGAAGCACAGATAATAGCTAAATGGCTCGGTGAGGAAAGATCTCAGAACATGCACAAATCTACTTCCTAAGGTGAAGGATTCATTCTGAAGCATATAGCAATGAGAGTGGATACTGGGGAAGGAGAATAGGGTGTTGCCAACTAGGATGGCTATAGAAGTTCTGCTAGATTAGGTCTGATCCAGAGAAGAAGGTGAGGCTATATCAAAGGCCACTTGAAAGAACTCTGGTAATGCTGAAACAGCCTTTGGGTTTTGAGATTTGGAAGGCATGCCCCTTTGTCTTCTCCCTAGCATCTTTCTATAAACTATTGAGTATGAAATAGTAACTAAAAGCAACACAGCATAAATAGAAAGGTACAATAAGAAAAATATAGGTGAAAGCAGCAAAATGAGAATGCACAGATAAAAAAAATCACGATGAAGGAAGATCATAAAACAGAAATATAAGAACTCAAGAGAAGGAAGAGATGGCAAGATATTAAAGGGATATGAATTGTGAGCTTGTAGAACTCAGAAAAGGTGTCGTAGGAAAAATCATTTTTATAAATCAGGAGGAAATTGGAAGGAACACAAAAGGAGGTTAGAAATTATAGAAAATATGGTAAAAGCAGGAATGAAAAAACAGAACTGAAGATAAGTAACATATTTTAAAAGATTGCAGAGAAATGATAGATATAGAAGACAGTGGTGGAGATTAAACATAATTATAATAGTAATTTTTGAAGAGGAAACCCACAACTATAAAATAGAACAAATATTCAGGGATCCAATTCATGAAAACTTTGCTGGAGGGAACAGCAAATGGGCATACTATATGCCTGGAAACATTTATCCAGAATGGTTAATATGAAGCCATATCCTAATGAAATTTGTACTTCAAGGATAAAGAGCAGCAGTTTTGGGGCATGTTGGTTAAAAAAAAAAAAAAATTGAGTCACTTAGAGGGAGAAACAAAATTAGCTGCCTTCAGATTTTTTTTATATCCATACGTATAGATAGTGGAATCATATCTTGAATAAGATATTCAAGGAAAGAATACATTAGCAACGAATTTTATGTCCAATGAAATTTAAGATACAATGCTATCAACAGGGATGCTTTGGTGGCTCAGCGGTTGATCGTCTGCCTTTGGCTCAGGGCGTGATCCTGGAATCCTGGGATTGAGTCCCACACCGGGCTTCCTGCATGGAGCCTGCTTCTCCCTCTGCCTATGTCTCTGCCTCTCTCTCTGTGTCTCTCATGAATAAATAACAAAATCTTTATAAACCCCCCCCCCAAAAAAACAAACAAACAAACAAACAAAAAAAACCCAATGCTACCAACAAACAATTCTAAAAAGTCAAACATCCAGGAAATTTTCCCATGAATGTTTCTTGAGGAGATTAATACAGGATTAACTTCATCAAAAAGGAAATAACTGGGAAAATGACTCCAAAAGATTGGTTCTATTTACCAGGAGAAAATGTGGGAACAGAACTGCATATAAATTATGATATAAATTAATGTAGGAATGATACAATCATTCACAATAGGAGGGAAAAAGGGAATAAAAGACAGGAAATACATTAAGTTTGGTGATTGGCTCCTATTTAGAAGCTGGGAAATAATATTATCCAAAGCTGATAAAGCAAATAAAAAATACTATCAGGATACTTAATAATAAAAAGATAAATGCTAGGAAAGCTAATTCTATTGGCTAATATTAGATGGTAAGGGAGAGGGGAGGAGGGAGAAAAAGAAAGAGGAAACACTGTTCATAGGAAAGAAGTAATAGATCTAAGTAAAGAGGACTAGAGACATTGTGTATATTTATAATTTTAGAGGTAACAGAATAAAAATATAAGTCTTTCTTTCTAAAAGATAATTCTAAAGGTGTATCCCATAGACCTTGATATGCAGTATTTTAATTTTTGTTGTTTTCTAAAAACTATGTAATTTTTATTTGTATTTTCCCATTGACCCAAGTGATTTAGGAGAAAATCTTTACATTTTCCAATTAAAGGATTTTGTTTATTTTCTCATTTTGTTATTAAAATCTAACTTGTTAGCATTGTGATTAGAGAATGGTGTCTAATTTGTACTTCAGATTTTTAAAACTTAGTCTTATAAATTCTATTTAAATTAGGCCATAGAAAATAATGAATTGGTGTTATATTCTGGTAAAAATAGTCCAGTAGGAGAAAAACCACACACCAGTCTTAACTTATAAATATTATTTATTTATTCATGAGAGACACAGACTAAGAGAGAGAGGCAGAGACAGGCAGAGGGAGTTTAACTTATAATTATTAACGTGATGATTCTACATATATTATTCTTTGAGAATCCAGCAAACTTTCAAAATAATAATATCCAACCATCAAGTAGATTTTATTTCAGAAATGCAAGGATAGTTCAATAACAAGAAACTTACTGAGTAGCAAATCTTCAAAGACATTTGTCTTAAAATATCTTAGCTATTTGTTGTAAAAACTCAAAAATAGAATCAAAGGAAAATATATATGAAATATTAAAAACACACATAATAAAGTTTTTATTATTGCTCTTTCCAGTATTATTTCCATGAATAGCATCAGAAATTTGAGTTACTAGATAACAGGGGTTCTTGTTAAATGCAAGAAGAAGTTTTCTTTGGGCAAGGAGCAGCCTTGACATTCTACCACAGAGAAGTGGCACTTCCTTTGTGTAAGGATAGTCTATCTGGCATCTTCTAGAATGAAAACTTTCACATAGTATATGATTTATACACTTTAAGCATTGTAATTTTCATAAGAGCAGTGTTTCTAACATAGTTTATCTCTCAGATTGAGATATGTACACCCATAGAGGCAGATATCATTGGTCAAGCAAACTCAAAGTCACTGACTTGGGCCACCTGGGTGGCTTAGTCAAACAGCCGACTCTTGTTTTCAGCTCAGGTCATGATAATCAGAGTCCTGGGATCAAGGCCCTGAGTAAGGCTTCCCACTCAGCAGAGCAGGTGCTGGGGGAGAGAGAGGTTCCTCCATCTCTCCTCCCTTTCCCTCTCTCCACCTGTATGTTCTCTATCTTCTCTCTCTTTCTCTCTCTCCCTCCCTCAAATAAATTAATTAATCAAAAAAATTCACAGACTAAGCAGATCTATGTTTCAGGAGTATAAATTTTCAATGAAGATTGGAGATGGGGATAGTTAACTGATTTAGCTGGTCGTTCATGTTTTATATTAAAACAAACATAGTCATATTATGGAGTAAAATTAAAAAGTTTTTCCTAAATTTTAACTATAAAACATGAGAAGTCAAAGATATTTTTTGTGCTTTTATGGGGCCTCTTTAAACTATTCCTCCAAATTCCTGGAGATGCATATAATTCTAAACTGCTGTTAATAATGTTTTGGTGGAAGAGTTTGAGAGATGCTGTCATACTGTATCTTAGATACAAACATTTATTTATTTATTTTTTTGATACAAACATTTATAATAGTTAAAACTAGTATAAAACTACAACTGTTTTATCAATAAAATGATGGTTGTTCTAACTTAAAACACTTGAGTATTTTGTAAAGCTCTCTTCTAAGAAAATATTTTAATTGTATTGCTAGATTATGCATGAGTGATATTTTGCCACTATGTTTGCTATTTGTAATAAATATGAATTATCAAATATCTAATTTCCTATAAAAGAGAAATTACGATGATTCACAGTTTTTTGGCTAATCTTCAAAAACTTATTTTTTCTCATGTATCATGGTTATGAATTAATATTCTTTGACATTTCTTGTTGGAAATGATTAAATATGTACACAGATGCAAGTGGGAGATTTATAACCCCCTAAATAATAAAGGTCATATGGCTGACCAAACTGTTCTATATCTCTAACAAGGGATTCATTATTCTTTACAAAAATGTATTTAATTTTATAAGACTATAGAGACAAATGTGACATCTAATGAGATTTTGATGGGCAAATTCATTAATTTAGAAATTGTAGAACTATTTGCAAGGTGAGAATAGTAGATATTGAGTAGTGAATCAGACATAGAATCTGTCTTCCAAGAGTTTATAATTGGATAAGGGAGATAAGGAGTATACTATTAGTAACTTTGCAATAAAAATAAACTAATAAAGGCCTTAATTATATGAAATTTATATTACATAAAATCTATATTATGTGATAAATATTGAGAAAGTCTAAAAATGGTTTGGATAAAAATTACTGTGGAAGACTGAGAAAACAATGGAAGCAAGAGAAACTTGGAAGGAAAATAAAAAGTATATGATCATCAACAATTGGAATTTAAGTTCTCCTGTCCAGGAGATATCAAGGTGACTGAATATTCTTTCTGTAGCACACATAAGGTGTGAGGCATAGGGAGAACTCTTATGTGACTTGTAAATTCTCAGAAACCTGTAAGGGAAAAAAAAATAGCCTGCAAAATTATAGCTTAAAAGATTATGTGAACTTAATTTATAAAATGACTGCCAAGTTATAAATTTCTTTTGGTAATTGTGTCCCCTGTTCCTCTTTAACATAGAAGTCATAAAATTTTAAGTCCTAAATTAAAGAAGTAATATTCATTGGAGTACCAAATAAGATTCCGGAGAGAACAATTATTAAATTTGGGGTTTAGAGATACTGGGGTGTGTGTGTGTGTGTGTGTGTGTGTGTGTGTGTGTGTGCATGCATGGTTGTGGTGTATGTGTGTGTTTCAAATAACGGAGTATAACATTTTACTTTTTCTCTCCATTTCTCTCATTACCTGGAAATTGATAGAGCATGCTTATTTTAGGGATTACTGTTATGAGAATATATTCAAATATTTATATGAACACATGAATACATAAGAGTAAGATTCTTTCTCCTTCTCTCTCTCTCTCTCTCTCTCTTTCTTTTTAATTTCCAGGCATAGACATTCTTCATCAACTAGGCCTTGGAGGCAAAGATGTAAGACACTCATCATCAGTGACTGCTGTACCATCATCATCTACATCATTACCTCAGGGGGTCCACTTAACAGAATTAGGTGTCATTTTAACAAATGATGCTTATATTGAGTCACCTCTCATGAAAATTTTACCATTCAACTTAGAACAGCCATTTACAATATTAATTGGGTTGCAGTCACATAGAGTAAACAATGCATTTCTCTTCAGCATTAGAAATAAAAATAGACTGCAATTAGGAGTGCAATTATTACCTAAAAAATTAGTAGTATACCTTGGAGGAAAGCAGTCTGTATTTTTCAACTACAGTGTTCACAATGAGCGATGGCACTCATTTGCCATTACTATTAGAAACCAAGTTGTCTCAATGTTTGTTGAGTGTGGAAAGAAATCTTTTAGCAGAGAGACTCTTTCAGAAGTTCAGACTTTTGATTCTAACAGTGTGTTTACCTTAGGAAGTATGAATAATAATTCTGTCCATTTTGAAGGAATAGTATGTCAGTTGGATATTATTCCTTCTGCAGAAGTATCTGCAGACTATTGTAGATATATGAAACAGCGTTGTCGCCCTGAGATAAGCCTTCTTCATACAACCATCAAACCAGCTGAAATACTGGAAAACTCTCCCTTGCCCAAAAAATTTGGTGAAAAAGTGCTGTCAGAGGACACATTTACCAAAGGCAAAAGCATCCCAAATATGATAAATAATGATTCTGCAACAGTCCGTAAACAGCAAGGACTCCAGATGTCAAAGTCTCAGTCAGTGTCTCTTCATTCAAGCAATGTGTCTGCTGTGGATCTTGTAAACCATGGAATTCAGGCCAAAGAAATGATTACTGAGGAACATACTCAGACAAATTTAAGCCTGTCAGTGACCCATCATCTCCTTAATAAGGCGAGAACAAAGAGCAAGGAGAAATTTAGTTCTCTCCCAAATGTATCTGACAATGTCACACAACATAATGATAGAGTAACTGGTCTGCTACCATTTAAGAAGATATCATCTGTTCTTCCACATATAAAACAAGAAACAATGATCAATCTCAAGAAGGCTATTGCAGCAAATCTACACACTAATGAACTCATGGAACTGCAGCAGATTTTAAACACAACCTTATACAGAGTGACAGATGAGCCATCTGTGGACAATCACCTTGACCTGAGGAAAGAAGGTGAATTTGATCCTGATGCTACCTATCCCATCGAAAATAGCTATGAGACTGACCTTTATGATTATTATTATTATTATGAGGATCTTAATACAATGCTCGAAATGGAGACTCTAAGAGGGCCAAAAGGGGACCCTGGACCTCCCGTAAGTTGTTTTTAAAATCTGTCTTAATGTATTAACTATCAAAAAAAAAATCTCTAGACTGAATAATACAGAGCAGAACAGATATGTTTCAGAAATGTATCCTGCCTATAGTAAGTGAATTTATGGTTACTATAATGCATCCAACCAATATTTGGTTCAAATATTGTATTTTTGTTGTTGTTGTTGTTGTTGTTTTGGTAGGCTGAAAGGTTACTTAATTCTGGTAAAGTGGTGAGTAAGCTGTATGTTTTTCTTGTCCAGTTGAAACTTAAGCAGAATTTTTTTTTTTTTTTTATGATATTCACACAGAGAGAGAGAGAGAGAGAGAGAGGTAGAGACACAGGCAGAGGGAGAAGCAGGCTCCATGCACCGGGAGCCGACGTGGGATTTGATCCTGGATCTCCAGGATCGTGCCCTGGGCCAAAGGCAGGCGCCAAACCGCTGCGCCACCCAGGGATCCCCTCAAGCAGAATTTTGACTGTTAAATATAGATCAGCATTCTTTATAGAAAAAACATAGATTTAATACATAGTTATGTTAAGAGAAGGATATGAAACTTGTAATATACTAAAGAAAAATGCATTACATACATCAATTAAATTAATGATAATCATTATTAAACACATCTTTCAGCAAAATAATATCAAATGGATTAAAATGGAATATAAAAATTTATTTCAGGTAGAGATAATTTTATAGTGAATCACTAGAAAAAAGCAAACATATTATTGTTCTAAATGAAATAGTTTAGTATCTATTAAGAGTAACATATTTCATTGTATCTTTAATGATATAGTGCATTTACATTTATGAATTAATAAAAGCTCTAGGTACCTAATACAAAAAATAGCTAACAGCCCATCTGCGTATTCTATAAAAAAAAACCAGCCAAATCACTTATTTAATAATGTATAAACAAAACTATGAGATAATAGATGTTTTCAGCTCTGAAGCTCTTTTGTTGTGTAGGTGCAATTACAGATGAATAGTTGAAAAATTTCTAAATCATTTAAAACTTTAAAAAATCTATTTAAAATCACATTAGAAACATGTTTTTGCCTTTTATATTTGTATATCTTGAGTAATCTCCCATATGTGTTTAGAAAATAATTTTCTGGGCAGTCCCGGTGGCTCAGTGGTTTAGCGCCGCCTTCAGCCCAGGGCGTGATCCTAGAGACCCAGGATCGAGTCCTGCATCCGGCTCCCTGCAGGGAGCCTGCTTCTCCCTCTGCCTGCGTCTCTGCCTCTCTCTCTTTCTGTGTCTTTCACAAATAAATAAATACAATCTTAAAAAAATAATTTTCTAATTGCAAGCAGACTAAAATATATCTTAAAGTATTTATTTGATGAAAATAAAATTTGGGTCATTAGTTTGATTCTGGAAGCCATTGAATGGGAGAAGATGATGTCACTTGCTTAGCTTATGTTTCCTTTGTGGTTCTTGCTTAAAGTGATTTGATGGGTATTGAACAATTCTTATTAAATGAATATTTAAAGATTTTAAAATAAAATCTGAATAGTATATTATTATAGAGAAATAAAGTCTTTTCCACTATAGCAATTAATTATTAACATATTAATAATAAAAGTGAGCTACTGGGCAGGTCATATTAAACAAATAGTTATGAAGTCATTTACTTTCTTCAGAAAAAGTCCATATGATGAGATGAGTATTATGTTCTTCTATAAATCCCCAAATAGTCATTTGGTAAATGGACCAATAATATTTAACGGATATTTACTTAGTTTCTGCTATGGGCAAAGCAGGAACACAAAGTATGTGTAACACAGCCATGGATCAAAAGGAGCTTACAAACCAAGTGTATGGGGTACAAATGTTCATAACAGATATATTTTCTTTTTTAAAAAGATTTTATTTATTTATTAGAGCTTACACAAACAGAAGGAGGGACAGAGGGAGAAGTAGACTCCCTTCTGAGCAGGGAGCCTGACACGGGGCTCAATCCCAGGACCCTGAGATCATGACCTGAGCTGAAGGTAGATGCTTAACCCACTGAACCAGGTGCCTGAGAGAAATATTTTCTGAGGAGATCCATATGAAAGGTCACTTAAGGCGAGTTGTTCAGAATAAGTTCTTGTGAACAAAGTTGTAACTTAAGCCTCAAAGAATGCATAGATTTTGATAGGGGGAAGGAACTGGTCTATATTTTTATATAGGAAAAGTGGCATAGCAGCTATCATCTATTGAGTTTTTACTTTGTGACAGATGCTGTACCATGCCCTTTACATTCATTACCTTATCTTAAATTAACTCAGTGAGGTTGGTATTATTATCTTCATCTTTCAAGTGAAGAAACAGAAGCCTAGAAAAGTTAATTTACTTGCTCATAACCACATTGCTAATAAACGATGGAGCCCCAGGGTTTGAATTCAGGTTTTCTGCCTCTAAAGCTCAAACTCTTTCATGATGTTGGGTTGAATAATATTGGACAAATATAAGACCCAAGCTAGATGTTGTCCGGTTGTGGAGAGTTTTAATTGTCAAACTGATAGTTCTAATTTTATTTTGTTCTCTGGGGAATTTTGTAGGTTTCTGAACAGATACTAATAGGTAAGTCAGTCTGTTAGTGCCCAGCACAGACAAGAAGTTCCTGCTATCATCTTTTTTTTTTTTTTTTAAAGATTTTATTTATTTACTTATGAGAGACACAGAGTGAGAGAGAGAGGCAGAGACCTAGGCAGAGGGAGGAGCAGGCTCCCCACAAGAAGCTTGATGTGGGACTCAGTTCCAGGACCCCAGGATCACAACCTGAGCCAAAGGTTCAACTGCTGAGCCACCCAGGCATCCCCCTGCTATCATCTTGATGTTACAAGGGCTAGGACCTAATCTAGGATGATAGCAATGAAAATGAAGAGGAAAGGTAGGATTTAAGAGATATTTTGAAGAAAGAATTGGTAGAACTAGGAAATTAATTAGGCCTAGGAACCAAGCAGAAAGGAAGAGAATCAAAGACAACTGAAGTTTTAAGTCTGCGGTTTGAAGGAATGGTAATACCTTTACTAAAATCAGTAATTAAGAGAGGAAGTCAATTTTAGAAGCGGAAACTAAGTTAGAACATTGATAATTCTGTTGGAAATTCAGCTGTTGGAAACATTGAAGAAGCTGAAGTGCGAAAGAGAGATCAAGATAGAGATAACGATTTGAGACTCTTCCTATTAATATTATTATTAAAGCTATAGGGTTGGATAATTTTCAAAGAAAGGAGTTTGGCATAAGTGAAGAAGCAAATCATGGGGGAATTTTTGCTTTGGGATTATGGCAGACAAAAAGCAGAAATGTGAATGAACGGTCAGATGGGAGAGAAGAGTATAGTGTACTGTGACAAAAGCCAATGAAGAGTTTTGAGAAGAAATTGATCAGTAGTTCCAAAAGCTACATAGAAGTCAAAAAGGGTGAGGACTGAACAGTGGAGGAAATGGGTTCTTCTAATGAAAGCCACTGTTGAACTTCACAGTCCAACGTAAACATAGGGTAGAAGACTAAAGGTAGATTTTAAAAAAATCTAATGAAAGTATGAATGGTGATGAAATGATGAACTTTGCAGGGATTGTTGCTTCACTTCTTGAAGTAGATGTTACTGTGTGAAGTCTCTGAGGCCAGCCTGATTTCTCCTACTTGCGGTGATGATTTTTTCCATCTTATACCTTTGCAGTTCCTTCATCATCTCTCAAGTTCATTAAGCCTATTTAAGTCTGTATCAGGTTTTTTTTTTTTTCTGGTACTCCTTTGATATGAAGATTATTTTTATTTCATTATAGAAACATCTTCCATTATATCCTCAAATATTTTTCTTTTCTTTTTTCCCGTGTTCTTCTTCAGGCTCCTCAACAAACATATGTTGCATGTCCTTTGTGATATTAGATATAATCTCTACAAGCATGTCTATGTGTAATTGCTTTTTTTCTATTTCATTTTGTGTGAATTCAGTTATTCTGCACTCACATTCCTTTATTGATTTTTCAATTGTATTTGACATGGTTTTCGCCTATAATGGTTTCTTTTTTGCTCTTTTCATATCTTTCTCGAACTCTTCTGGTTCACATTTCATTACTCTTCATTGTTACTTTTATTTCTTGTAACTCTTCTTTGAGTTCTCTCTTTTTAAAAACTGTATATTTATTTGAGAGACAGCATGAGCAGGGGGGATGGGTAGAGAGAAAGGGAGAAGCAGACCACCCTTCCCCCCCACCCCCCCCCACCCCTGCTAAGCAGGGAGCCTGACATGGGGCTTGATCCCAGGGCCCTGGGATCATGACCGAAGCCAAAGGCAGCCACCTAGCCAACTAAGCCACCCAGGCACCCCTTGTGTTCTCTTTTTATAGAAAAATGGCATCTTGAAATTCTTTGCATCTATATGACTGAACTTTTTCTCTGTTGCATGGAGTAATTCCTCCTCTGATAAATAATTTTTTTAACAGATTTATTTATTCGTGAGAGACACACAGAGAGAGGCAGAGACACAGGCAGAGGGAGGAGAAGCAGGCTTTATGCAGGAGCCCGATGCAGGACTCAATCCCAGAACTCTGGGATCATGTCCTGAGTTGAAGGCAGAGGCTCAACCGCTGGGCCACCCAGGTGTCCCTCCTCTGATGAATAATTTTCATTTATTTTAAATGTATGTTTCTGTCCTCATACTTCCCCCGTCCCTCCTTGATATGTATGTATAAGTCACCTGCTGGTTTCTTTCTGGTTATTAGCCATTTTAAAAATAAAAACAACTCTAACTGGGCCACTATTTGTTTTGGGATAGTATAGGGAGAGGCAAAGGAAAGTTAGGTGGAGTGACACACAGTGTCAAATTTAAGTTGCTGCCTTTAAACACCATCTTACCGTATTTATTTTGTCCTCTGCCTGGAGACAGATCTTCTCTTATTTTCATGTACAATTTATTATGAAGCTCTTTATTTCACAGGCTCCTTAAGAGCCAATATGATGATTTATGCTCCTGTCTTTTACCCTCTTTCACCACCAGAAATCTCCTGAGGATAGGATGTTTGGTTGCAGGTCATAAAAATGATGGGTTCTTCCTTTTTAGCTCTACCTTCCTTACTCTGGGCTGTTTGGAGCTGGGTCTTCATTGGGCCATTAATCATACTGGCTATGGCTTTCTCATTCCCTTAAACCTCATCGTTGTAATCAAAGGATTTTTGGAATGAACTCTCAAGATTGATATGCTTTTAGATAACTGTAGCCTGTCCAAGTTTTGAGGTCTGAGGAGGTTTTTGGTTTTCGGTCATCTCTCAACATCTTTCCTTACACCACCGTTTCTCAGTATTTGGAAGATAATGTTCATATTTTGTGGTTTGTGGTTGTGGTCCTATCCCTGTTTTGTTGGAAATGATGTTTTTTCTTTTGGTGCTTTTTGTTGTTTTCAGTGGGTTTTGAGGGAGGGAGAGAAGTTTAAAAAATGTTCTCATTCTGCCATGTTTTATGAAAATTCTCTAGTGATCTTTTTGAAAACACAAATCACCTCACATCTTTTAGCTGCTTAAATTCTTCAGCGGCAAAAGAATAAAGCACTTATAATAAATGAAAGACTTTTTATTATAACCTATGTAGGTGTACATGATTTGGCTCCTTCTTACTTCTGCAACTTCATTTTGTTCCACTTCCCTTTATTCTCACTGAGTTTTCTTTTTAATTTCTCAATAAGACTATGCTTCTTCTTTGGTTTGTTTTGTTTCACTCATACCCTTATTCATTTCTTCCAATTTTCTGGAATTTTATTTTCTCTTCTTTTCTCTTATTTGTCTTTTTGGCCTAACTTAGCACTTCCTCAGAGAATTCTTCTGACATCACAAATAAATGAGGTGCACTAACTATGTGAATCTCTCTGTTGCTTGCTTTTCCCTCATATCACTAAGTAAAATGTATAATTATGTACTTATCTGTTAACATGTGTCTTTTTATCTGGACTGTAAGCTCCAGGAGGGCTTGATGCTTACTAATGTTTATTGAATGAGTGAATGAATGAATGAATGAAAAAAGGAATTTTAGACACAGGACTTCCAAGATTAATTAGCTAGGCATTCCTGTCTTTTAGAAGTTATAGTCTAGTAAATATATTTGCCTTAATATATATACTTATATACTAGTATTAATAGTAATAACCCTAGTAACTATATTATAACTAACATTAATTGAGTAGTTGATGTGTCCCATATACACCTTTAAAAAATTCATTATGGGGCAGCCCTGGTAGCTCAGTGGTTTAACGCCGCCTTCAGCCCAGGGTGTGATCCTGGAGACCCAGGATCAAGTCTCATGTTGGGCTCCCTGCATGAAGCCTGCTTCTCTCTCTGCCTGTGTCTCTCATGAATAAATAAGTAAAATCTTAAAAATAAATAAATTAATTAAATAAAAATAAAAAATTCATTATAGTTTACTGGTCAACTACTATATATCAGCCATAGTGATAGGTTTTTTTCTATCTAGTATCTTTAATGTTCACAATAACTCTGAAAGGTAGATTTTTATAATCATTAGTAATGATTATAAAAATTAAAAATAATCATAACTTATTTTTATAATTTTTTTTAAAGATGAGGAACTATGGCTTAAAAAGAGTAACTGATTTATCCAAAGTCATTTAGCTAGTAAATGATTGAGTAATGATTTGAATCTAGATTGGACAATTGCAAAACTATTGCTCTTTTCATTGAATTATACTTTCTCTTAATAATCAGTAATCTCAAAGTTAAAGGGCCATTTTTAGTACTTAACTTTATTTACAGAAAATAACTTATTCTCCTCAAACAAGACATGGCATATAAAATCAATTTACTTCCCTGTTTTCTAGAAATCCCTATTAATAATCTGTTCTCAAAGATTCGAAAATGCAAAATTGTGTAGAAAGCTAAAATTGATTTTTATTTAGTGCTTATTAAAGAACTTAAATATTTTAATCATGACATAAAATATACTTTCTTTCTTCCCCAGTACCTAATATTAATTACCTTTTCAATGTGAAAGGAATGGTGTTTCTTTTGTTGTAATCAGTGTGATAGGGCAATAAACCAAACTGGACATTCGATTTTAGTTTTCTAATCTTCTTATTTTTGGGACTTCAAGTCAATAGCTGTTAGCTTCTGATTATAACAACAACCATAACTGTGAAAAGAATTTCAATTTTTAAAAAAAATAAGTGGAAGTCAATCTTTGGTGGACACTAGTAGTAAAATACTAGCTGTTAAAATATTTGAAAACAACTCAGGAAGGAGAATGCCCTCAGTCGGAGGTTGAATAGATATAGTACTTATCTCTCAATATTAGGAAGTACATGAAAGGTTTTTTATTAAGTTAGGGAATAGGAGAAGGAAAAATACAATTAAAGGAAAGTGGACAGTTTGGAATATAAAAGAACAGTATGAAACTTCAAAATGATCATAACTTAAATAAAGGAAGAATTTTTCAAAGAGTAGTTAATTACAAGATTGAGAAATGAGAAAAATGAGGCTAAAAAGGAGGCTCATTAAGTATGCTGCTTGTTAATGATAGGGGTAGTACTTTAACTTTGATATGTCTAATTTCAATGTTCATACTATTCTTAAAGCAATATTTAATGGATATTTGTAAAATGGAATATGTGTATGCTCTAGAGACACCAAGAATCATTCCATGTCAGCAGAGTGCTCAGTAACAATAAAGTGAATGAAAGATGAATGAATGAATGTGTTAACCATGTCCCGAATGAACATTTATTCTGCCCCTAGCCGATTGTTAAAGTAAGTGAAAAAAGATGACAAAGTATTACATGAGGAGGTAAAATAGTAATTTCCAATTTCTTATTCGATGTATTTAATGAATAACATTTAAAGAACTCAGAACACTTTAAACACGGATCAACTTTTGCTTTCATACTTTGTTTTGCAAGCCATTTAAGTCTATAACTGACCTCCTGGTATGCTATATTCAGTGTAAGGCAGATTTATTACTGAGTATACTAGAAGGATCTCATAAGGGTTTAACACATTACACAGATTCTGGCTGTAAGTCTTTTAAAGAACATACTATGGTCAGTGCTTTAATTTTTCAGGGCAAGTCTTTTGAAATGTGTCTGAAAAAAAACCTGTAGTTGTTGGTCTCCAAACCCTAAATTGAATTCCGCCTTCAGTAGTAAAAGTAAAGTTAGGTAAAAATTACCCACAAAACTACTAGTTATGGTCCCCGTAAAAACCAGATACAGAGGCTGTAACCATAAGTCACAGACTTCCTGCTGCCATTTCTGGCCAGATTAAAGAGGACACTTGAGTTTCAACTCTCACCCCTGCTGATTAGGGTGAGTGGGATTCATGTTACTGTAAAATCGCCATCAGCTAGGAACTGGGGACTGCAAAAAAGCCCTAGTATGGGAATCTTAATGAGACTTGTGAGAAAAGATGCATCTATTATGCTGCTTGACATCTTGGCAATTGTTTTCCAAGGGTCCACCGGGTCCAGCAGGTATCCCAGGTCCATCCGGAAAGAGAGGTCCACGGGTAAGTAAATGGGCTCCATGTCCCACTTGCTGTTAGAATCAGTAACTTTGTGGTATGGTTTTCCTAGGATTGTACAGTATGTACTTCCTTTGGAAACCTGCCTGGGTCTTCAGACTTAGCCCTACCTTTGCCAATTCAAGAGAAACTCAGGAACATGTGCAGCTTGTTTATTTGAGTGTAAACACCCAGCCAGAGCATTCTCTGTGAACATGCCCAAGAAGGATTATCAAATTTGTAGATTAGTGCCTCTTTTGGTGCTACTTGTAACATTATTCTTAGTTATAAAGTGATCTCATCGGTAGTTGATAGTTCAAGGTGGGGTTCATTTGCTTTGGGAAATGAAGAGGAGTGGGCTGCCTTAAAATAGTACATTCCTGGATTACATAGTGGAAAATCCTGGAGCTACTGACTAGAAAAATAATTGTCCTGAGGAAAAAGCTGCCTTAAGGATCAGCAGTAGTTTCTCACATTACGCAGGTCCAACAAAAGATTTACTGCTGTGTTAAAATTTATTTCTTTCAAACTTAAGAAAATAAATGTGGACTTTTACTACCAGAAATTCTTCAAAGAGCCAGAAAAAAGATTGGGACTGTGTGTTATAAAGACAAATGCACATGCCTTGTACGATCCCCTTTCTTTCTATCCTGATTTTTATCTATCATGCAAACAATACGATGAGAAATCATCCTGAAATATTACTGTGAGTCGTCCATATTGACAACAAAGTCTTCTTGGTATGAGGCCTCAGATGAATGCTCACTGGCTGTAGTGGTTTAGCATTTGGTTTATTTCTCTATACTTGATGACCTATCATGTTCCTTTCAGAGCCTCTCATCAGTGTGCTCACTCTTCCATAGCTGGCAGACCACTTCCATGCTCCCAGTTCCTGTCTGGATCCTTCTTTTCTGTGGGACTGGATCTCTCTTTGTGCTAATTCCACTCCCTTTCCACTACTGATTCTGTTTTTGCACAGCATGACCTTCAACGTTTGAGTCTCCATCTATTCCCATGATACAGACGTTTCCTTCTCTAGTTTCTATCTTTTTTTAAGTTTATTTATTCAATCCTTTAGGAAAGAAATGGTATTCCTCTTCTCAAGGCTAAATATTACACCTGTGTTCCAAATTTTGTCTCCTTTCCATTCTTTAAAGTAAAACTGGCAACTTCACATTTTTTCTCTCACTAGATTTTATCTCATTTGGGGACAACCAACAAATTATCCTTAAAAAAAGACCTCATACTTCCACTGATATTAATTTTTTCTAAAGTTATTGTCCTAGCTCACGGTTGCACTATTGAACTTCGTAAAATAAGCATTTATGCCCTTGTCCAACATCTCATCAGTAACTCATTGTAAATCCTCATAAATTTTTCCATCTATTTATTTATTTATTTATTTTAAGTTACAAAGGACATATGTCATAATATCTAATCTTGTTCCCTTAGTTTTAATCTTGCTAGATCTACCTCCAGTATTGCTTTTGCTAATGCCCCTCTCCTTTTTGAAACACAATGCTCTATTAATTCAGAATGGAAAAGACAGAAAAATAAGTAATTATTAACTATATGTTGTATGTTAAGCTAGAGGTATGGCTAAAGAGCTCAGAAGTGGGTACCAAACCCAAATGAATATAGGGGTCTGGAGACCTGGAAGGCCTTCTGGAATTGAATCATAGTTCCTCTACTTGCTGTTTTCTGTAAGCTTAAGTTTCTTCATTTGTAAATGGGAGTTAAAATAACCACCTTGCAGGATTGTTATGAGGATCAGTAATAAGAAACAGAAAGCATTAAAACAGTTAATCTATGAATAATTGGTAAATAAAGCAGTTATTGACAGATATTTACTGGGTATCTCAGATGTTCCAAGTACTATCCTGGGTGATATGAAAAACGATCCCTTTTCAAAAAAATTTCAATCCTAGCACTAAATGGCACATATTGTAAGAGAGATTAAAATAGCAATAAAATATTTAAATAACAGGTTAGAACAGTGTAAGAAATATCCTAAAGCAACAAACAATTAATTGCAAATGAACTTTACATGTAGGAATTTCTATGGAAGTTAGTAGGAAAGAGAAACCACTTTATGATGGTGTAGCTAGGATTAAAAATGAGGTGGGATCTTAGTTGACACTTGAAGAATGATTTGGGCAGTAGTAGGGGGGCAAAGTGAAATAAAGTAAGTCTTTAAGGCATATATAATGGCATAAGCAAAAACCCAAGTGCAGAAAGGGTTAAGGTATGTTGACAGAAGATTAAACATTTGCACTTTGTTATTTTTAGACTTCTTATTCTGCACAGCTTTTAGAAGTAGCACTATGCAACATGGCTGGAGATAGGGGTGAAAACTAAAAGAGGTAAGCATCTCAAGGCAGTGTTTTGAATCAAAATACGGAAAAATCTAGTCCTTTTTAATAATTAGCATAGCTTTCTTTTCTAAGAGTGAAATATCCAACATCTAGGAAAAGATATATAATTTTATGAAAAAAAAGATAACATTCATTTTAATGAAATTATGCTGTGTGATATTTGTTTGAATGTTACAACAAATACTACCTGTTACTTGTATCTAGATCTGTTCTAAGAGTGATATGACATTTTTACTATTTGCAGGGCATACCGGGGCCACATGGAAATCCTGGGTTACCTGGATTGCCAGGTCCAAAGGTGAGTGATGACTAGTGAGTATCACATTATTTTCCTGACATTATTAAAGAAGGTCCTTAATTTTTTTTTAAATTGAGATATAATGAACATAAACATTAAAACTATTTCAAGAATATAACACAATAATTTGACACTTGTACATACTAAAAATGATCACCACAGATAGCCACCATCTATCATCATAAAAAGTTACAAATTTTTTCTTATGATGAAAATTTGTTTCATGATCCACTTTCCTGGCAACCTTCAAATATGCATGCAGTACCATTGACTGTAATCACCATGCCACAAATCACATCGCCATGACCTATTTATTTCACAACTGGAAGTGTGTACCCCTTCCTCTAGAGGCTCCCATAACCACCACTCTGTTCTCTGAATGCATAAATTTTGTTTTATGTGTTCACCTGTTTTGCTTTTTAGATTCCACATGTAAGTAAGATCATACATGTGTATGATATGTTTGATACATATACATTTGTCTTCCTCTTTCTGGCTTGTTTCACTTAGCATAGTGCCCTTAAGGTCCATCCATGTTGTCAGAAATGGCAAGATTTCATTTTATATGGCTCAGTAGTATTCTATTGTGCACGTGTGTGTGTGTGTGTGTGTGTGTGTGTATTTATACCACATCTTTATCCATTCATTCACTGATGGACATTTAGGTTCTTTTCATATCTTGGCTATTGTAAATAATGCTGCAATGAACCACAGCACAGGGGTGCATATATCTTGATGAATTAGTAGTTTTTTTTTTTTTTTGATAAAATAAAAGTAGAATTGTTGGATCGATCATATGGTAGCTCTATTCACTTTTTATTTTATATTATTGACTATATTCCCTGTCTTGTATTTTTTATCTCCTTATTAACTCGTTTATCTTATAACTAGAAGTTTAAAAAATTTTTTTGACAAAACTCCATACTGTTTTCCACAGTAGCTATACCAATTTACATTCCTTCCAACAGTGCGTGTGGGTTCCCTGTTCCCCATGTCTTCAACAACACTAGTTATTTCTTGTCTTTTTGATAATAGCCATTCCAACAGGTATGAAGTGATAAGTCATTGTGGTCTTGATTTCCATTTCCCTAATGACTAGTGATATTGAGTAGTTTTTCATGTGCCTGTTTGCCATCTGTATATCTTAGAATAAATGCCTAATCAGCTCTTCTGCCATTTTTTAATCAATTGTATTGTTTTGTTTTGATGTTGAACTGTTGAATTTGGATATTTAATTTGGAAATATTTTCTCTAATTCAGTAGGTTGCTTTTTCATTTTTATGATGATTTTCTTTGCTGAATCTTTTCAATTGATATATTCACACTTGTTTATTTTTGCTTTTGTTGCCTTCACTTTTGGAGTCAGATCTAAAAATAGCATTGCCAAGAATGACGTCAGGGAGCTTACTGCCTATGTTTTCTCCTTGGAGTTTTATGGTTTCAGGTCTTAAAGTCTTTAATTCATTTTGAGTTTATTTTGTGTATAGTATAAGAGAATAGTCTAATTTCATTCTTTTGCATATGGCTGTCCAGTTTTCCCAACATCATTTATTAAAGAATCTGTCCTTTCCCCATTGTATATTTTTGCCTTTTGATTAACTTTTGTAAGTTAATCAGCTGTATATGAATGGATTTATTTCTGGGCTCCTTATTCTGTTCCATTGATCAATGTGATTATTTTTATGTTAGTAACATATTGTTGTCATTATAGCTTTATAATATAGTTTGAAATCAGGGAGCATAATGCTTCCAGCTTTGTTGTTCTCCTAAGATTGCTTTGGTTACATACAAATTTGAGGATTATTTGTTCTATCTTTGTGAAATGTGCCATTGGAATTTTGGTAGTGATTGCATTGAGTCTGTAGATTGCTTGGTTAATATGGACATTTTAATAATATTAATTCTTTCATTCCATTAGCACAGAATATCTTACATTTATTTGTGTCTTCAATTTCTTTTGTTCATGATGTAGTTTTCAGTCAGCATACAAGTCTTTCACCTCCTTGATTAAATTTATTCCTAGGTTTTATTTGTGACAGATGTTAAAAATTACCACTGTATCTTAAATTCATCCAATAAACTTGCAGGGTGTGGTTTTATTAAAAATTTTCCTAGATATTTACCATGCATTTTAGATTAACCAAGATCAATAGAACAGTCAAACTTTATAGTCCTCCTATAATTTTTTTTCAGGATAATGCAAAAAATGTGGAGCATGCTGTCTTGACAATAAATTTTGACATATAATCATAGGATTTATTTTCCTTTAGGGAATAAAGATTTCTTCTAATTAAGAAATTTTAAAGTATAAAGGCAATCCCAAATGTTTTTTCTCAGTTATTATTTAGCAAGAATAGCAGAGGTAGAATTGTTGGTTTCTAAGAAAATTATTTAAAAAGTCATCTTGTTTCTTGCAAAAGAAATAATCTACTTCAAAAGGAGGTTACCTGAATCTATGGAAAGAGCAAATTAAGGCAATTGCAGTTTAAAAAGATTTAACTGAAATAGAAAATGCAATGCATAATGAACTCTCTATACAAACATATTTGGATTAATGCACTTCCTAATACCAGGTTATCTCTCAAAATAGTAATTAATTTATAAAATACGATCTGAAGGAGGAATGGAATTGAAAGACTATGAATTCATTTAGCAATGGTAACAAAACATGTCTATTCCAACGTTCTAGCTTATTCTGTGGATACTTACAACAACATATGAAGATAAACTGCATGAAGAGTGAAACTGATCTCTAGTCCTGAGAACTATGTTAATTTGTTAAATAATAGGATGAAGTGCCACATGAAATGATTTAGTGGCTACATCACCATTTTTTTCAGCATAAGTAAGACTAATATGATGCCAATTGAAGACTATTGAGCTCATTAACTAAAATCATTAGCTGAAATCAAGAAACTAATGGTAGAAATAATGTCCTTTTAAAAGAATTACAAGAAAGTAAATTCCACTTCTTATTTACTAGAGAGAATAGCTTTTTTTTTCTTGTCAGCAAATGCCATCTGGGTTCACAGTTTATCATATTCCTATATTTAATGAACTTTATTTGCAGGCTGATGGATATTTTTATTACTATTAATTAAACATATGATTAATTATGCAGTAGATATTTAAATATGAGTCATGAATGCAGAGTCTATATCTTCAGACTACCATATACTTATAATTCTAGTCCAGGCAATCTATTTGTGGTAAAGATAGTTTCTTTACCAAAAACACTTCTTAAAGGAAACTTAAAACCTTCCCATAAACATTCACAGTTTATATTACTTTAGTCAAGGCCAATAGTTCCTTCAAATTTAATCCAGTTATTGAGAAAGACAAATACCATATGATTTCACTCACATGTGGAATCTTAAAAAAAAAAAAAAGTAAACGAAAAGCAGAATTAGACAAATAAATACAGAGAACAAACTGATGGTTGCCAAAGGGAAGGGAGATGGGCAAAATAGGTGAAGGGGAGCAGGAGATACAGGCTTCCAGTAATGGAATGAATAAGTCATGTGAATAAAAGGCACAACATAGGAAATACAGTCAGTGATATTATAATAACATTGTATGGTGACAGATGGTAGTTACACTTGTGGTAATCATGGCATGATGTATAAAGATGTTGAATCATACTGTACATCTGAAACTAATGTAACATTGTGTGTCAACTATACTAAAAAAAAAAAGCTTTAAAATTAAATTAGATAAAAAAAGTCTTTGCCAATAAAACAAAAAATCCATGTTTAATCCAGTTATATAAATCATCTAACCTTAACAAACTGCAATAACAATGTCCCATTAGTATTATTAAATCAAATGTTATTAACAATAATATTGAATCCCAGAGAATAATCTTAGTGCTATTTCTATTCTTGGTTTTGACCCTATGTCCCCATGTCTTCTAAACTAGAAGTCCCATTTTCCTTATATGTGAATAAATAAATGAATTGAGCATAGATGCTGACCCATTTTAAGAATTTTTGCTGAATCAAATTGCTATGAAAAATGTTCAGTCCAGCATTTTGAAAATATAAAGTATGTTAAAAGGCTGAAGACTACGTTACCTCTGTTATTCTGGTCAACACAGGGACCATCTTCTAAAGGACGAGACAAAATATCATGATCCTTTCCTTTGATTCTGTGCTTGTGATTTCAGCTAAAATATGACTTAAATGTATTAAAAGTGTTTCCTTCTGGGTATCAAAGACAATTAGAGTCGTGTCGAGAAGGATTCCAGGGCCAATTTGAAAGACTTCTACCAGCCAAAGAGCGATGTGGTTTGAACATAATTAAGGATAATAAGTTCAGTGGATTGAATCACATCAAGTATCTCTAAATACATGAGTTATAATGATGCTAAATACAGACAAACTTTCACTGGTCACCTTTAGAGAATGCTAAGGAATTACATCTCTGAAATTATCAAATCCTCTCACACCAACTGCGTATTCAACTCTGAGTTAGTGTCAGACCCACAGATTTAAGGGCTCAGTCCCTCAGGACAGTCTGCACTTGAGATGCCAGCCACAGAGGAGTTGTCCAGACTACTCATATTTCTGTCTGGCTGACAACCAATTCAGGGGTTCCCACAAACTCCCACTCCCCCAGGTTTGGTACTGCCTTAGGACAGCTCACAAACTCAGGAAAACAAGTTTCCCAGTTTCAAGTTTCCCAGTTTATTATAAAGAATACAACTCAAGAAGAGCTAAATGGAAGAGATGTATATGGGGCAAGGTATGGAAGGTGGGGGGCTTAGAACTTCCATGCCCTCTCCAGGTAATGCCACTTCCCTGGCACATCAGTGTGTTCTGTTCACCAACCTGGAAGCTCTTGGAATCTCTTTGTTCAAAAATTTGTGTGGCTCAATCTCTCACCCTACCCCCTGCTCCTAAATTCCCACCCTCTAGCCACTTGTTTGCCTTTCTGGTGACTAGCCCCCATCCTGAAGCTATCTATGGGCACCACCCTGAGTCACCTCATTAGCATAAGCTCAGATGTGGTCGAAGGGTATTGTTATGAATAACAAAAGACACTTGTATGACTCAGGAAATTCCAAGGGTTTTAGGAGCTCTGTGCCAGAACCCAGGAACAAAGACTAAATATATATTTTTATTATGCCACAATATATCATTATTTTGAAAAAATGATAAATAGAAGAAAAAGTAAGGGAAAAGAATAAAAGTTTTCTTATAAAATTATCTTGCTTTTTTATAGAATGTAACCTCAGGACAACCGAATACTTGATGAAGGGTAGTTTCTCTTTATAGAAAAAGCTAGGAAATGAGGAAAGCATGTTAGAATGTAAAATTACCATTTTTGCAATCCTGATGAGGAAAGGGTTGAAAAACTACAAAAATAACCCAGTAAATCCAAAGGCCTTGAGGCAGGAGGCTGCTTGACAGTCTTTGAGATAAATCCTAGAAGATGGGTCAGAGAGATAGCCAGAGCCAGATTATGTAGGACCTCGTGATGCAGATTTCTCACCTTTAGTGCCAGCTGTTCTTGGGTCACAGTTGCTTTGAGGATAGAGAAGTAGACCAGACAAAGAGTGGTGGCCAGCAAAGCAAAGTTTATTGAGCAATAGTACAAAGCTCCCGGAGAGGGAGGGGACCGGAGAGGGTTGCCCTGAGAGTTTCTAAGTTTAGAGGTTTTTATGAGCTCTTTAGCAGAACTGTCTTAAGCAATCCTGGTGTGCTGAGTTGAGCCAATCAGGGCGTTGGTCGTGTATCTGCCTACCTATCAGGTTAATGTCTAAGTGCGCATTGTCTTTTTTGCTGACATTAATGAAGGATAGGCACAAGAAAGGCAGGCAGGGTAAGTGCCCCCACCTCCCCATCTCCCCAGGAAACCAACCTTAAAAGGATTTTACACTACCCTGGAAGGAGCCCTCCATCCTTTCCCATGTGATAGGTAGGTGACAAAAACCCAATGGGTGACAGGCACATGGAGGGTATATCAGATTAAAACAGCCCACCAATAAGCTCACAAAAAACCCTAGGTAGATAAATGTTATCATCCAATTTATTTTGTAGGAGGATGGTTCTGGTTTCATGTGGAGAATAGAGTAGGATAGAGAAAAGGTGGAAATAGGGACACCAGTTTGGAGACTACTTCACTGGTCTACCCAAATCCACGTCTTTGGTGATGATGGCATGGGGTAGAGTGTAAACAGTGCAGGTGGTGTGAAGTGATCATACACATTTTGAGGTACAGTCAGTGTGATTTGCTGATGAATTACATATGTGGCATAAGAGAGCAGAGTCAAAGATAATCTGTGTCTTAAGCAGTGGAATACTGGTGTTGTGGGAGCTATTGTCTATTAGAATGAGGAGGAACATAATGTCAAGTTTTTATTTGTTTGTTGAGCTTATTTTGTTTTGTTTTTGTCTGGGCAGAAATCCAGAGTAACTTTTGGCTTTTTTTCCCCCTATGAATTATTTAGTATTTCATTTTTTAAATCTCTCTTCTAATATAAGCATTTTAGAGCTATAAATTTATCAAAATTTCATCCCACAAAATTTGATATGTTGCATTTTCATATCATTCAGATTGAAATGTATGTTTCTTTGACTCATGGATCATTTAGAATATATTGTTTTGTTTAATTTCCATCTCTTAAAAGTTTTTCTAGTTATCTTAATGTTATTAGTTTCTTACTTAGTTCCATTGTGGTTAGAGAGTGCTCAGTGGAAGAGTTCAATATTTTAAAATGTATTGAGGCAGTTTGATGACCAACAAGTGGTCTATCGTGATGAATATTCCATGTGTACTTTATAAGATTTATGTATTTTTTGTTTGTTTATTAAACTTCTAATTTTAATTCCAGCATAGTTAACAAACAGTATTATATTAATTTCAAGTGTATATTATGATTCTGTATATTCAATAATTCTACATATTACTTATAAAATTGTATTACACAATACTATATATTAATATATAGTAATATATTATGTTATATAATATACAATACTATATATTACATAGTGCTCATCATGAGAAATGCACTCTTTAATTTCTCTCTTTAATCCTCCTACCTACCTCCCATTGGTAGCTATTAGTTTGTTCTAATTCTTGCTTTGTTTCTCTTTTCTTTTTTTCTGTTACTCATTTGTTTTCATCCTTAAATTCCTCATATGAGTGGGATGATATGGTATTTGTCTTTCTCTGACTGACTTATTTTGCTTAGCACTATACCTCCATCCACATTGTTGCAAATGGCAAGATTTCATTCTATTTTATGACTGAATAATATTCCATTATATATAATATATATATACACACACACACACATACACACTACATCTTAATCTATTCATCTATCAATGGACACTTGGGCTGCCTCCATAATTTGGCTACTGTAAATAATGCTTCCATAAACATCAGAGTGCATATATCTTTTTGAATTAATGTTTCTGTGATTTGGGTGTAAATGTGTTACAGTGTAATTACTGGATCATAGAGTAGTTATATTTTTAACTTTTTGAGGAGCCTCCATACTGTTTTCCAGAGTGGCCGCAGCAGTTTGTGTTCCCAACAGTGTGTGAGGGTTCTTTTTTCTCCACATCCTTGCTAACACTTACTTGTGTTTTCAATTTTAGCTGTTTTGACAGGTGAGAGATGAAATCTCATTGTAGTTTTGATTTGCCTTTTCCTGATGATGAGTGATGTTGAGCATCTTTTCATGTGTTAGTTAGCCATCTATATGTCTGCTTTGGAGAAATTTCTGTTCATGTCTTTTGCCCATTTTTTAGTTGGGTTATTTGGTTTCTGAATGTTGAGTTTTTAAATTCTTCGTATATTTTGGATACTAACCATTTATCAGATTATGTCATTTGCAAATATCTTCTCCCATTCAGTAGGCTATTGTTTAGTTTTGTTGATTGTTTCCTTTGCTGTGCAGACTTTCCTTTTGATGTAGTCTCGATAGTGCAATTTTACTTTTGTTTCCCTTGTCTCAGGGAACATATCTAGAAAAATACTGCTATGGCTGATGTCAGAGAAATTACTGCCTGTGCTCTTATCTAGAATTTTTATGGTTTCAGGTCTCATATTTAGCTCTTTAATCCATTTTGATTTTATTTTTGTGTATGGTATAAGGAAGTTGTCAGTTTCATTCTTTTGCTGTCCAATTTTCCAGTAGCATTTGGTGAAGAGACATTTTCCCATTGAATATTCTTTTCTGACTTGTTGAAGATTATTTGACTAAGAATTGTGGGTTTATTTCTGGGGTTTCTGTTCTCTTCTGTTGATCTATATGTCTATTTTTGTGTCAATACCATACTATTTTGATTACTACAGATTTGTAATATAATACGAGATCTAGAATTGTGATACCTCCAGTTTTGTTTTTCTTTTTCAAGGTTACTTTAGTTTGGTCTTTTATGGCCCCATACAAATTTTAGGAGTGCTTGTTTAAGTTATGTAAAAAGTACTTTTGGTGTTTTGATAGTGATTGCATTAAGTCTATATAGATAGGTAGTACAGACATCTTAATATTTGTTCTTTCAATCTATGTGCATGGAATGTCTTTCCATTTGTATCAACTTCAATTTCTTTCATCAGTGTTTTATAGTTTTCAGAATACAGGTATTTCACCTCTCTAAGTTTATTCCTAAGTATTTTATTATTTTTGTTATAATTGTAAATAGGATTGATTCCCTAATTTCTTTCTGCTGCTTCACTATTAGTATATAGAAATGCAACAGGTTTTTTTTCATTGATTTTGTATCCTGCAACTTTACTGAATTATCAGTTCTAGTAGTTTTTTGTTGGTGTCATTAGGTTTTACATGTATAGTATCTTGTCATCTGTAAATAATGAAGGTTTTACTTCTTCCTTACCAATTATGCCTTTTTTTTTATTTTTTTGTTTGACTGCTATGTCTAAGATTTCCAGTACTATATTGAATAAAAGTGATGGGAGTGGACATCCTTGTCTTATTACTGATCTTAGGGGAAAAGCTCTCAGTTTTTCCCCATTGAGTATGTTTGGTGTAGGTTTTTCCCCATTGAGTATGTTTGCTGTAGGTTTTCCTTTCTTGTGTTAAGGTATGTTCCTTCTAAACCTACTTTGTTAAGGGTTTTTAATCTGAATGGATGTTATACTTTATCAAGTACTTTTCTGCATCTATTGAAATGATCATATACTCTTCTCTTGTCTCTTGTTGATGTGATGAATCACGTTGATTGGTTTGCAAATATTGAACTACCTTTGCATCTTGGGGATAAATCCCACTTTGTTGTGGCAATTTTTAAAATGTTTTATTGGATTTGGTTTACTAATATTTTGTTGAGGATTTTTGCCTCTATGTTCATCAGAGATATTGGCATGTATTTCTCTGTTTGTTAATTTATTTATTTATTGGTGATTTCTTTATCTGATTTTGGTATCCAAGTAATGCTGGGCTCATAGAATGAATTTGTAAGTTTTATTTACCCTTCTATTTTTTTTTTTTTTTGAATAGTTTGAGAATAGGTATTAACTCTTCTTTAAATGTTTGGTAGTATTTGCCTGTAAAGCTGTCTGTTTTGGACTTTTTTTGTTAGGAGTTTTTTGATTATTGATTCAATGTCATTGCTGGTAATTGGCCTGTTCAAATTTTCTATTTCTCCTTTTGGGAAGTTTTGCTAGGCTATATGTTCCTAGGAACTTATCTATTTCTTCTAGGTTGTTTAATTTGTTGGCCTTTAGTTTTTTCATAATATTCTCTTACAATTGTTGGTATTTCTGTGCTGTTGGCTATCGTTTCTCCTCTCTCATTTGTGATTTTTAGTTTTCTTTCTTTCTTTTCTTTCTTTCTTTATTATTTTATCTGTCTAGAGGTTTATCAATTTTGTTCATCTTTTCCAAGAACCAGTTCTTGATTTCATTGATCTGTTCTATTATCTTTTTAGTTTCTGTATCATTTATATCTGTTCTAATCTTTATTTCCCTACTTTGGTTTTGTTTTTGTCCATAGTTCTTTTTCTAGCTCTGTGAGGTGTAAGGTTAGGTTGTTAATTGAGATTTTTCTTGTTTCTTGAGTAGGTTTGTATGGCTATAAATTTAACTCTTTTTTTTAAGATTTTATTTATTTGTTCATGATAGACACACAGAGAGACAGAGATACAGACAGAGGAAGAAGCAGGCTCCCTGCTAGGAGCTGATGTGGGACTTGATCTGAACCCCAGGATCACGCTCTGAGCCAAAGGCAGATGCTCAACTGCTGAGCCACCCAGGTGTCCCTAAATTTCACTCTTAGAACCACTTTTGCTACATCTCAAACATTTCAGACCTGTATATTTTAATTTTCATTTGTTTCCATGTGATTTTTTATTTAATTTCTTGGTTGACTTATTCATTGTTTAGTAGCATATTATTTAGCCTATATATTTGTGCTCTCTGTATTTTCCTTATGGTGATTTCTAGTTTCAAAATACTGTGGTCAGAAAAGTTGCATTGTGTGATTTCTATCTTTTTGAATTTGCTGAGGCTTGTTTTCTAATCTAATATGATCTATTCTGGAGAATGTTCCATGTGTACTTGAAAAGAATGTATATTCTGTTGTTTTAGGGTGGAATTTTTTGGATATATCTGCTAAATCCATCTCACCCAGTGTGTCATTCAAAGTCACTCTTTCCTTATTGATTTTATCTTTGAATGATCTGTCCATTGATGTAAGTGTAGTGTTAAAGTCCCTACTATTATTGTATTACTATTGATTAGTTTCTTTACGTTTATTATTAACCTTTTTATATGTTTGGGTGCTTCCATGTTGGGTGCATATTTACAATTATTATATCTTAATGGATTATCGTTTGCCTGGTATTCCCCCCTTCAATTTACAGCTATTCAGGTAGTCTGACACTCTGTCTGTCCTCTGACACCATTAACCAAAATCTATGGTTTTCTGCTTGAATCTAGTCATTCAATGCAGACCGTGGAGGGTCTTTAGAAAAAAAGTTGTTTATGTGTATTATACCAAGTGTGGTTTTTTTTCTTTCAAAAATAGAATCCCCTCCAGTGTGTCCTACTTTTTGCTTGTTCTCCTATGCATTACAATAGTTGTTTTATGTATAGTCTTGACCTATAGACAAATATAGACAGAGAAGTGTCCAAGGATCAAGTCTTGGGGTACTCTGGAGTTTAGTATATTAGGCAGAAGAGGAAGAACTAGCAAAGGAGACTGAGAAAGAATGACAGTAAAGTAGGGTAGGAGCAATAGTCTGAGTGGATTAAGTCCAAGAGAGAATGGAAGAAGTCTCCTTGTTAACGTAGACAAGTATCTAGGAGTTTTGGTCTAACAGGGAATAGTGTAATGGAAGAGGGAAGGAAGATGTAGCTCAAGTAAAGTTGTTTTTTAAGATTGGAGGAAATACAATGTGTTTACTTGGTGATATCAACAAGGAAAGAAATAGAAATTAAAATAATGTAGGGAAAACAGTATGTCAGTGATGTCCTCATGAGGCAGATTGGGTTTTATTATGAAGGCCGAGTATTTTGGAACAGATTTAGCTGACATAGTGGATTTAGTTATGACAGGTTGCAAATGTTAAAAGTAAGATCACCCATTAGAGTGAAGAGAGAGAGTTATGAAATAATTATCTATTAAAATGGGAAAGTGAATTGACTAAGGTAATTATTAGATACACCAAAAAACAAAAGAAAACAAAACCAATTAATATAAAATGTCATGAATTTAAAGTGAGGTTTGTCAGCATGATTGTTTTCTGTTAGTCACATTCAGCTGCTAGGGGATGGGATAGAGTAGGTGGTGAGTTTAGATTTAAGAATTGCCAGGTAAGCTTGTTACACAGAAACATAAAGAAGAAATGGTGCCTTTTACATATGCAATGAAGTGATTATAACTTTAGACCTTGGTATTTGCTGCTTATGGATAGGAAGTCAGGCCACATAAGGATGAGACAATGTGGTGGAATCACATATTAGCAGTTACAGTAGGTCAAATAATTGTTAAAGTTGTGGGCACTTAGTGAGCTATAAAGATAAGAAGTGTTGGTTAGAGAGTGTAATGCTTAAAATTGACATTATGAAGCTTATATAATTATTAGTAATGTTAAAGAATATTCAAGTGATGTTAACCTCAAGATCATGTCACTTAGTGTTTCTTTTATGGGACTCTCCCAATTTAGCTCATCCATATTTGAATTTTTAATTTCAAATTCTTTTCATTTAAATTTTGCAGCTCCATCAATAATTCATTCAAGAATTGTGTTCTCTGCTTTTTAAGATGGCAATAATTGCAAAGTTGATTTTAATAATCATCTCTAATCTTGTTATTTTTAATACCTACATTGAAGAATTTGACCTATATCTTATAAGCTAAACTACGTAGGTGTTATTCTTTTTCCAATTTTATGGAGGAGGAATCTCAAATTCAGAGAAATTAAATAATTTGTTCAGTGTTTTCATTCTAAATGCCGATGTTCTTTCCATTATATTGAGTGGGCTCTAATCTGATGAATTTGTTCTAAGATGTTAATGAGTCTAGTACTTAGGGAGTTTCCCTCTCTAGACAGAGGACCCTTGGAAATCCAATAATAGTCTAAAAGAGCTGTGCTGATAATGGGAATTTTAGACTGTATAGCAGAACAGTAGAATAGGTGGAACTTTGAGAATTCTTTGAATAATAAAAGGTAGGCAGCTTCCTTTTCCTCTTACACTCAAAAGGATGTATAGTTCCTTTAACAAAGTCATGTAGAAGTAAGTAGAAGTCAGTATGAAAGCCAAAGTCAATTATTAATTTATAAGCATTTATTTTTAATTCCAAAGGGGATTTGAAAAGCCAGTCAAGTATGACTAAAAGTGTGTCAGGACTCATAGAATTAATACTAAATGAGATAGAAAGTAAAACATTTTGGGAGTATTCTTTAACGCAGAGAAATATGCCCTATTTCTCTGACATTTTATGTAAAGTTGGCATGTTCAATAATCTCAGCTCATGCATTTTATACTATGGAGGATCCTAATCCACAAGTGGCCAGGTTGAGAGCATTTCCTTCATGTTGACTTGAATTATGGTTGTAGAACAAGTTGATCAATTAACTCAAGCACATTTGTGTGAGAATTAAAGAGATTTGGTACGTATTTCTTTAAATATGTTGCCCAGATGCATAAAGTTTATGAATAAGAAAAAGCTGTCTTTAAACCTGATTTTTATTGATCAATTGATTACTGTTACCACGTTCTCAGTTTTTTTTTTAAAGTAAGGATGAAATGTTAGATTAGTTGTTAATAATAAGAAAGTAGATAGATAATAGAAAATTCAGATAGAATTTAAAAAAGAATTTTTAATCTGATACCTATAAGTAAAAAATTGGTCAGAAAAAATTTTATTATATTTAAAATTCTCAAGAGCTATCATTTCTTAAGTTCTTTTAAAATTCTTTGTAAGTATGGCCTCAAATCAATTGGCTAGATTTTATAATAAAAGACTGAAATAAAAAAAACCAATAAATAAGATTTTTATTTAATAGGCATTGTGATATAAAAAAGAAAATTGACATGGTTTGTCTTTACTTTTCAAAGCAATTTTAATCAAGTCATTTAACCCCTCTGGACCTCATTGCTTCTTTATCTATAAAATGTGTCTTACTGGATAAACTCTAATATCCCTTATAATTTCTAACTATATTACCCTTTTTCTTTTTGGATAATGGATTGAGTTTGTAAATATTGAGATATCGCTAACGCTGTTTCTCAGGTCCCATAATTTTGTTATCAGTGGTCTAAAATTGTAGCCTTACTGATAGAAGTGGTGATAGCTATGTCAGGGAAGAGATCAACCTGGAAAATAACCTTTTCTTAAAAATTTCTTTTGACTCAAGAATATAGACCTTTTTGCCAGTGAATATTTATTTCTAATTTGTAAAATGGAAAGACTTGCTGACGAACATGAAGGACTTTTCTTGTGGTTCTCCTTTCTTCAGTTTGAGTGGTATTTGAAAGCATCCTTGAATTTGTGAAAGAAAACATGACTATTGCTCATAGAATAAAAATAGCATTTAGAACTCTCTAGGAATGGAAATTATTACTAGTTGAGAATGGTAATGAAGTCATAATTGGAATTATAAAGACGCTCAATTGTGGCCTCTTAATTTTATGAGATGGGAAATAGAAAAAGAGATACTTTGCCAGTATGCAAAATAAGAAAGATTAATATTGTGCAAAAAAAATTTGATTGAAATCTAATGTCATATTTCTCTTGAAATGTAAAATATAAGATTCCCAGAGTGTGAAAAGTATCTATTTTTATATCTATTTTGGCAATTAGAGGTACTTTTTGATTTATTATTTTTCTTTATTACAAAAGTAATACATGTACATTGCAAGATTTTGGAAAATATTTAAACTTGGAATGATATAAAAGTTTAAGAATTATAAGCAGATTTCTTTTACTAAAAGTAACTGGTTTTCCAGTGCTAAAAATAGGAATTATAACTGAATACGTCATAAAAATGGATAGGTTAATGGAGCCTTTATATCGATCCCTTAAGGAAAGACGTCTCAGTGGTAGCATAACTTTGTTAGATTTTAAAAATCATCTATGTCTGACATTTTAAAATAGGCTAAAATATACGTTAAAAAAGCAAATAATAAATGCCCATTTCAATATAAAATAATTTTATTGAATACCATATGATACATATGTAAAAACTGATGATGCATTCAACTGAAGAAGTGTCATATACTGTATGTAATTTATGCTTCACCTAGTGTTTTATAATTCTATTATCTAGGGCCCCAAAGGAGATCCAGGATTTTCCCCTGGTCAAGCTGTTCCTGGAGAAAAGGTAATTAGTTGCCCATGGAATAAAATTATGGTGATATATTTCAAGCATTAAAAATTCATTTTTACCTTTTTAAAATATGTATTTTACTTGGTATCAGACAGAGAAGACAGAGAATTAGAGAAGGTATTAAAGAAGCTAGAGAACTTTAATGAATGAAGAAATATTTGAAAAATAAATTCTATCATCAGCTTAACTCATCAATTAAAATTTTAACATTAATTTATTGGGTGTCTACTGTGGACTACCATTGTGCTACCTGCCAGGTAGGGATGGGGTGGGGGGGGGGGCACAAAAGATTAGAACAGGTTGTGGCCCTAATCTCAAAAATTTTCTGTTAAAAGGCATACATACAATAATACATAAATTCCAATGTCATTTTGCACTTCTTTTAGACTAGTTCCACATACTTTATCTTTTTTAAGTCCCACAGTAACTGTGAGAGAAGTAGTCATCATTATCTTGTTTTCCAGTTAAGAAAACAGAATTCATAGAATTTAAATGACTCATGGATAGTAAGTGGCTGGGTTAATGATATATTTGACTTTTAGCCTAGTATGCATTTCATTTTATCATAATACTGTCAAACATACACATTCAGGTAAAAAGAAACTGACATTTTAAAGTAAAGCTAGCAGCAAAATCTTTGTTGGGAGGAAGATACCGTTTTCTAGTGAGGATGAATACAAATGGAGTCTTTAGGAACACATCTGGGAAGCTCTATTTAGACGAATATTTAATGAATGTGATACAATTATAGGATGTTTTTGTTTGTATGGTATACATTCACTAACTTTTAAAATACCTGAATAATTTTGGTGGTTCCTGGATTGAAATCTCATTCTTTAACTGGCTTATAGGAACTCTTGTAAACTTAAAACAAATGAACAAAAAACCCACACTGTATTATTAAACTTTGCAGGTATTATACCAACAAGTAAATCCTCAAAAAAATTTTAATCTTGAATCTTGAGAATTTTATTCCTATGATGGAACTGAGTTCACTGAATATAAATAATTTAGAAAGAGAATGGAAATTTATTATTAGAAACATATTTTCATTGGTCCCTTAGTTATTGCAAGGAAAAATATCCTGCAATCTGAGAAACAAAATGCCATCTTTTAAAATATCTAAATATAGAACATTTGACTTCTTACTTAAAATTTAGAAGTTAGAGGTCAATTCTGTTTTGGTGACTGCTTTAAATAACACCCACCCTCCAAATTAAGCATTTACATTTATATCAAATGCTTGGTTTTATCTTTACTTGTGGCTTCCTTGTACAAAATACAGGGTGGTTCAGTATGTGTACAGTATCTGTATAAAATATAGGATGGCTCAGCATTGGAATTGAGGCTTGGAAGTATGTCAGTCTTTTTTCATTTTTTGAGTTGCTCATATACTAATTGTGGTTAATGCTGTATAGGAGTAATGTAGTAAGACACAGGATTTAATAATATGTTGCCATTGAGTTTTAAGTGAAATTCAACTTTTAAAATTGAGAGATGTATTTCTAAAGTGGTAAAATTTAAAAACATTTCTTACATATTATATTTATATTAAATTGGATTCAACTACACTGAAGAGGCAGGATCCTTTATACACATACATTGTGAATACAAATAAAATATGAACATTATATTGATGAGTAGAGGGGATTGGAGAACAGTTGTGTTTATTTTTAATCACTTAGCGATTTTGACAATAAATATATGGTCAGTGATGAAACAAAAGAAGTGCAGGAGCTAGTCCTTCAGCATGGAACATCCACTAAAGAACATCTCTCATAGAGTATATTTAAGTGTGTAAGCCCTTTTGGGATCTCAGTGGCACACAAAGGTTGCTTTTAAATAGTGCTTTTCCTTTTTCCTTTCCTATAGGACAAGTGAAATATTATCTCATTTTTCAGGTGGAGGAACTTGGAAGGGAAAACCAAGTGACCCACCCAGCAGCCTCCAATAGCCTGTTTCCTAGTGCAGCTTTCTTTTCCCTCTATCAGAATCATAAATGTAAAAAAAAAAAATTATCTGTATAAACTGGTCAACCCATCACAAATTGAAGCTATGTTAATAAGATGTCAAGAAGTATTAAAATGAAATTAGTACAGATGGAAAGGTATTCAACTGATAATCATCAGAAACAATCCTTCCTATTCTGATTGTTTAATTTGGTGACATATTAAAGTACCCAGTGCACTAAATATTAAACACAACACAGTCACTTAGTTTATTTAGGATTATTATCTAAGTACCCTTTTTTGTTTCACAACGTTGTTTCTTGATGCACAATATATTTGTTGCAACAGAAAGAGGGAGAGGAAGGGAAGTAAAGAAAAACTGCTTGGAGCAAAGTGGAGCCTCAAGATTATCTTCCTGTTCCTTGTTGATGTTTTCTCCTTGTCATTTCACACAGCCTCATCTGTGTCTCTCACTGTCATTTGTATCAGCCACTCTCTCCCCTTGCATGAGTATATTTTCTCTCTCCTACCCCCAAATGGGCTCACAGGCTGTCATCAAAGCTTGTGGAGGCAAGAGGGGTGCGAGGTCAGGAGGAAAGATGGCCCTAACAGGTGAAATCCCATCTGCAGGCTACAAACACACATCCTCCCAAAACATTTTCTCAGCATTTACTCCCCAGTGGTACAGTGGCCAGTACCAGTGCAGCCCCGAAGCAGAGCTGTCCCCTTTCTCTGGTGTGCCACATGAACCCAGCTCTGCTCCCCACAGCCCTGTCTCCTGAGGTTCCTCATGGGAGCCTGTGGGAGTCCTGCCAGGAAGCAGCCCAAGCTCTCCCCAGCTGCTGCACAAAGTACTTGTAGAAATTTTAAGTAAACTTTAGATTTTTAAAACACAGCGAACCTTGGAACATCAGGAATTCAAGGGGTAAAGACATTCCTAGAGAAAAGAACGTCCATAAAAAAAGAAGCAAGGACATGGAGGTAGGGAAGTACAGTGCGATTCAGCATGGGAAGGCAGAAATGCCAGGAGCCTCAGAAAAAGTCTCAAAAGGACTCAGAAATGAGGTGGAACTGGGAACAGATTTCAAAGATCAGATATAAATGCAGTAAGATTTTGATGTCCAAGGTGAAATCCTGCAGCAAGGGAATTTTAATTTTCACTTCCCTTGCATAACATTAAATTTCTGTTTCTTTTGTTCTTAGGGCAATCAAGGCCTTTCTGGATTAATGGGACCCCCTGGTATGCAAGGTGATAAGGTAAGAGGTAGTTTTATTTTCACATAATTGGATGTCATCTGTGTCTGGAAGCTCTTGAACTCTTAAAATCTCATTTTGAAGTTGTGCCCAAAGTCAGTGTTTTAAAATCCTTTTCTCAGCGAAAGGAATTAGGATGCTGTCCTAATCCAGGAAAGTGGTGCCCACAATAGGCAGTGCCTTATGAAAAATAAATCCCTTCAGTTAATGATGGGAACAAAATTTATGTGGAGAAAGAAGGCAAAGTCACTGATAGAATGTTTTTCTCTTCCTCCTCTTTCTCCTTTTTAAAAAATATTAGGGCTGTAACCTACTTCTGAAACTCTAAAGTCACTTTTTGATTTTTATTTGTAAAGTGAAATATATCTGGTTGTAGATAATACTTTTGGCTTTTTTTTTAAAGATTCTTATTTTCTTAGGAAGTAATAATCTCTGCCATGATATATATGAATATGAGGCCTGAAGAGTAGGATAGAAGTGAGAATTGGGGATAACTGATAAAAAACAGTGGTGGTAAGTATATGACTAGGCTTTTTCTGAGGTAAAAAGAAATATTAACATACCTGCTAGAATTATTTTTATATAAAATATATTGTGTAGTTTCCTGTTTCTCTTCCATCGATTCTGTTTTTTTCCCCTAAACACTGAGTTGTTGACTTTCTACAGGGGAAAAGGAGGATACAAAATATCTTTCAAAGTATTAAGGGCCCCAAATTGTTGAAGGGGTAGTATTTGACCTGATATGATTGTCTAAATACATAGAGGAGTGAACTGTGTTGATGTCTTAGTGTGTCATATTCCTTTCCTCTTGGGAGATTGGAAATGGTACTTAGGCTTTGGTTACTTGGTTCAAATCCCACCTGCCATTTTCTAGGTCCCAGTGACTTTGGGTAGGATGCTTAACCTCTCTACCTTCCAGTTGCCTCATTTGTAAAATGTGAAGCTAATACTACCCACTTCATAGGGAGTTTTGGGGAAGAAAAAATGAGAGAATCCATGGAATGGAATACAGTGTCAGACAAATAACAAGCCCTAATAGCTGTTAGCCATCAGCTCTTTTTCTGGTTTTGGAAACATGAACTTGTTTGCTTTTCTTCATAACTCTTGCTAAAGGGCTGAATTTTAAAATTATGAAAAAATTTTTATTTTCATGGAGTGTTTTTTCTCCATGAATATACTACCATTATTATTTTTTTTATACTGCCATTATTTTTATGGCCTTCAGACTAATCTTCATCCTAGAGAGTGCTTATAATCTTATCACTTCTTGAGGTTGTTAGTTTCTTCCATGGAGATAGGAAACTGCAGAGTGATCATTGCTAACAGAATTGGTCTTGATTACTAGTCATAAATCTGTTTGATTAATGCTACTTAGTATACCTCTGACCACTAAGTATATCTCTGAAGAACTATACTGAGGAATAGCATCAAACAGAGACAATCTCATGGAAATTATCTTAATTATTTTGTTTGATATTACATATATACAGTTATTTTATCCTAAAGAATGATACTACATATGACAGAAAAACTAATCATTACTTTCTGAAGTTAAATGATGCCTGTGGCTCATGAAATTAGCAATCCAGAAAAGGGAACTTAGTAGTTTGAGCGGTTATTGTATAAAGGAGTATATAAAGAAATACCTATAGAGATAAGTTTAAAAAAGCTAATTTTAACCATTAGAGCAGATTATCATTTTAACTTTGAAATTTTGCTTATTTAAAGCAGAAGGTGGGGCAGCCTGGGTGGCTCAGCAGTTTGGTGCCTGCCTTTGGTTTGGGGCGTGATCTGGATCGAGTCCCGCATCGGGCTCCCTGCATGGAGCCTGCTTCTCCCTCTGCCTGTGTCTCTGCCTCTCTCTCTTTCTCTCTGTGTCTGTCATGAATAAACAAATAAAATCTTAAAAAAAAAAAATAAAGCAGAAGGTGTTAGCTTCCAAAGACCTGTGCATATATGTCTTGCCTTATCAGTATTTTAAGATCTTAAGATTAATAATTCTTTTTGGTCTGTGTAAGTCTAGTAAAGTGAAATACGGCATTCTTTTAAACAAACTGCATTATAGATTATCTTTCACAGACTCCTTTTCCTCTTATATGATTTTTTGAACTTCTAAAATCTGCCTTTTTTTTTTTTTGATCATAGAGAAGCCAGTGATCAATTAGCAACTGTAGCTCAATTTTCTCTAGAGAGAAAGTTTAGTTTAGTTTAGAAGTATAGTTGAAAGTTTAGTATTTAGAAACAAAATTACTTTCTGATAAATGAAGCATTGATGGTTTACTATGATTTGATTGTAGTTAGTTTAGAACAGTGTTTAAACATTTAAAATGATTTTGTAGTGTTTCTGAGAATTTTTCCTCTTGTTGAATAGAGTATGGCTATTAACAGAAACTATGTACAGATTTTTAAAAAATGACTATTGCTAGGAAAAGGATATAAAGACTCAGTCTAAACCTAAACTAATTCTCCACCTAGCAGGCTTGGGACAAATTTCTATCCCACTATGTGCATGTGTCATTTTAATATGAATATACCATAGAAGTACATTCAAAATATGCTTGATAGACTATTACTGTGGTTTGTATAGAAGGGGAAAGGGCAAGACCAATTATTGAGTAAAATGCTCAGGTAAATAATGAGCTGTTTTATGGAATTTACTAATTTTGTTTCATGTTTTGAACCACTTGAGTCACTCTGGGTTACTTCCTTGCAAACAGGATCCACATTAGGAGAACCTAGAATAAATAATGGCTCATATTAGCTGTTACCTGGGACTCCTGTTTCTTTCATCCTTGCAGTTCTATCCATAGTGTTAGTGCTAGGTGAATTTTTTTTTTTTAAGATTTTATTTATTCATTCATGAGAGACACAGAAGGAGAGAGAGGGAGAGAGAGAGAGGCAGAGGCACAGGCAGAGGGAGAAGCAGGCTCCATGCAGGGAGCCCAATGTGGGACTCCATCCTGGGACTCCAGGATCATGCCCTGGCTGAAGGCAGTGCTAAACCGCTGAGGCACCCAGGGATCCCCAGTGTGCTGGGTGAATTCTTAAGGTCAAGACAAGAACTTCAGTAATTCACTTTGTAACATAAGCCCAGAGAAGTTAAGATAATTGCTTATGGTCACTCAAAATTATGGCAGGATCTAGAGATGAAACTTACTGCTACTGAATCCACTGTGTTTTTAACTATTCTTTGCATATTATGAGAGATGAACAAGGTACTTGGGTTTTGATTAATATGAAATTTATTACATCTTTTTTATATATTATACTATTTTGTGAAGTATCATTATACCTATTATACTAATATTAATAGTAGCTATTTTATTATGTGCAATATTCCAATTGCTTTGATGAGCCCTGTGTCTTTTCATTTTAAAAACAACTTATTGTGGGGCACCAGGGAGGCTCATTCGGTTGAAGGTTCAACTCTTGGTTTCAACTCAAGTCATAGTCTCAGGGTTGTGAGATTGAGTGCTATGTCAGGCTCCTCTCTTAGTGTGGAGTCTGCTGTGATTTTCTGCCTCTCTTTGTACTCCTCCCCCTAACTCATGTCCACTCATGCTCTCTCATAAATAAATAAATAAATAAATAAATAAATAAATAAATAAATAAATAAAATATAAAAAAAAACCTCATTGAGACAAACAATATGTTTAGTATATCATAAATAAGTTAATTGAGTTATAAGAGGGTTAAATCTCTTACCCAAGGCAACACATTTATTAATTGGCTGAGTTAGGACTCAAATTCAGGCCTGTTTGACATATGACTGTTCTTAATAACTTCAAATATTGCTTCCTCATTAATTAATTAGTTAAGCCAGTGTTTGTTAGATATGTATTTTAGTCTTCTTACTGTCCTAGGCATGTATGTAAGAGGAAGTAAAATTTTGTTTTTCATGAAAGCCAAGGGAACAGATATAGTTTTGGATGACAGATAATAATGACTTCATTATTCCTTTTTGTTGGAACTATCTGGAAATATTAAAATTCTTTTAATATAAGCCATACTCAAGTAATCTTGAAAATGGCTGCAAGAAAGTCATGTGGAAAACACTGACAGCTCATGAAAACTGTTGAGATAAACAGAAGGTTGATGTTAAAAGCTTTCTGAAAACTAGAAGTAATATTGAGAGAAATAATGAAGCAAATATATCAGTAGCAGTGTTTTTTTTCACCCTTCAATAGAGTTTTCAGTTTGCTTCTTTCTCTTCCTCTTTTTTATCTGTCCCCCCCCCCCCCCCCCCCCCCCCCCCCCCCCCCCCCCCCGGCTTTTTAAAAACCAGTATTAACATCTTAACAAGCACTGTGTTTCCCTAGATTGGCTGGTGCATTGCCTCAATTTAGCCACCTTCATGTACTTTTATTTTCTTAGGAACTAAAGTGTATTTTTACTTCCCACTAAGTGTCTAATTTGTGCCAAAGGCAGATAAGTTGGATCCAGAGTGCATGCTGTGTTGGATGGAGGACAAGAGTCATAATTCTGAGCTTGGACTCCAGATGGATTTTTAAATTGTTTTTTAATATAGCCAATCAGTTGCTATATTAAAATTGGAAATCTGCTATTTAAAATTGTAAGAACATTAACAGTGATTTCAATTGGAGCAGTTTTTCTCAGATCAAGAGGATAAAAGCCAGATGGGAGCAGTTAAGCACGTCTTAGCATATAGGCATATAACTCACAGCAATTGTGAAATATCATGCATACATTTTAATACAGGTTTTTATGCATAATGTATGGCAGCATTTTTCTGAATATCAAAAATACTAACTACTATGGTTATAGCAATAATTTACAGTCAATTGAATTCATATTCTGTTTTAATGGAATTATTTAAAATATTTTTAAAAATCTCCATTACATATGAGGTACACAGTAAATATCTTTATAAAGTTGGAAAGGAAAAAAGCAGTGGAAGTATTAAGGGGAATGCACTGGGGTTTATTAGTTACTCACAACTATACAGTTCTTCATAATCTATTTAAAGCAAGGACAATACCAAGGAACTACAATACTGAATGTCCATGAGAACAATAATAAAAAATCAGGATTGCCAAAAAGATCTGTGTCTGAAGAGAGAATTAGGGCGAATTCTACTGTTTTACAGAGTTATCTCTATAGATTATTTTCTCACTTGCCCACTATCCTGGTAAAAATCTGGAAAGCTACACTTTCCATTGGGTTGGTATCCAGTCCAAGCCTAGTAGTGAAAGTCTAATACAGATGTTGCTGCATAGGGTCTGTGTTGTCATCACTGTTGCCTTCTCCTCTGCAATCCTCTGTTCCCACTAATGGTAAGGGACACAGAGAGCAAGGCCATGCAGTACTGAACTCCCACAGACAAACCAGGGGTTGCCAGAGTGGTATAATTTGCGGGACTTTGAAAATTTTCCTGTGTCCAAAGATATTTTCCTCTGTCTAGCTTTTGTGATTGACATTTTAACATTGAGGAGAAAATTTATTTGGCTAAAAGTATTTCAGGTTCCAGAAATTAAAAAAAAAAAAAATTCTGTGTCTTCAGAAAAAGTGTTATCTGTCATCTAGCACCATTTTGAGAATTTAGTTTATCATTCTTTTTTTCTCCATGAGAACTAGTGGAGAAGGACTGTTGATGGGACCAAAGTAAAAACCAAGTGCTGATTAGAAGAAGTTAGTAGGTCAGTAGGTCATAGCAAGTAGTTTAGTTCAAAGGTTGGGACAAGTCTGTTGTGTGCACGAGGGAAGTATCTCTCAAGAAGGGGAGGTGAGTAGAATAGAGAGGTTTGTGTGGCATTCATCCTGTAATTTGAGTCCCTTCCAGTTCTCCATTTATCGAGGATCTGCCTTCTATTTATTTGTTTTTTTAGAAACTTAAACTTCTTGTTCTTAGGACTTAAGGAAATATATAGCCTTCCCCCAAGAAGTGCTTACATTCTCTTAGTTATTTATTTTCATCTCATTCTGATTTTTTTTCTAAGGGATTCTTTTTTTTTTTTTCCCCACAGTTATTTTATCACTGTTTCTCAATTTTGCTAGTTTCCTCTGGTTATTTTGGCCAAACATGGTTTTAGGTCTTTGTATTCCTCAAGGGATTATTGCTATGCATCCTGTAGTGTTTGACAAGTTTTTCATTAGAAAGTTGGAATTACCTAATCTGCAAACTAATGCTGTTACATTACAGATAAATGAAATTTAATATCACTTTCGGAAAACAGTGAAGTAGCAATGGCTAAAGAGAAATATATGAGTGAGTCGGGAGTTCCTACGTGCAAAGGACTATATTTTACACTGTGGTGTCTCAGCCTAGTGTGTGGCATGCATTCTTAGTGAGTGACTGATGATTGCTGCTCTTAAGTTAAATTGACTGTGTCCTTTCACCCAGTCCTAGTGGGCCTCTTTTTCCTTAGTGTCTGCTTTTCAAATCAGTGCCCCTTCTTTCCTGTCTTGTTTTCCCTGGGTCCTCCTTTCAGTACTTCATTCCAAATTAGGCTGAGTAGACCTGGTTAACCTGTTTATTGATCTCTCAGTGATGTTACTTTTCACATGCTTATATACAAGGTTAGTCCACCTTTGCCTCAGCTTCTGGAGACAAGACAGAAGCAAAAGATCCAGGGAAATTGCCTCAAACAAAAGAGGAGTTTCCTTTTGGAGATAAAAATCTGTCGCTAACTCTGGAAGGCTATAGTTGTTTTAGTCACAATTGTTTTTTGCCTTGCAATTCATTCAGGAAACCAGTGTTACGTAATAAGGTGTAGTTCCTCTCTTCAAGTAGTTAAGGGTCTAAAAAAGAAAGCACACTAATGTAAATTACAAAAGTGGATTACACTATAGCAAGGGCAAAAATGAAGATATGCAAAAGTTATTATAGGACATAGTTGAGGGTCATCTAAACTTCTGGGGGCAGGAAGTGGGAGAGTGTTTGGGGAACAGGGAAGAAGGCAACATCTGAACTGCATCTTGAGGAAGAGCAGCAGTTATCCTGATGATACTGTAATTAGTAGACGTGAGTATGCTAACACAAATGTCAGTGTAAAGAAAGGCTCACAGGCAAGAGGCAGTTCCTGGTGCCTGGGGTTACAAAGTCTGAGGTAGGAAGATAAAGATAAGGAGATAAAGCTTGAAGGGTATTATTCAGAAGTTCATGTATAAAGGAACTTGTATCATGTATCACTCATATCTATTAATTTATTGGGTAATAGAGAACTACTGGAAGGTTTTAAGGAAGGGAGTATCACAGGCAAATCCTGTGTTCTCCAGTTTCTTTGGCATTTTTGTGGGTTCTAGAGAGGAATCCTTCCACTTTTCTGTAATCTAAAGTCTATAGGAGGAAGTCCAAGATAGAAAGGTAGGGTGACAATACAGAAGCTGTCTTATACCACAGGGGATACTTTCTCATATGTAGGAAAAATCTATATCTGAGTAAATATAAGTCTTTTCCATCTAGTGAGGGAAAAATACTGCTAAAAGGAGAAAACCATTAATTTATAAAATTGACAACATGGAGATTTATTATAAGGTCATTGAGAATTTTTTTCTCTCACTCTCTCTCTATACAGGCATTCCTCACTTTACATCGTTCCCACATACACAGATTTCAGTTACTTATGTTTAATTAAATAGCAACAGTCTCCCAGCAACATGATTCAAATTTCATTTCCACAGTTGTGATTAATTACATAAGTACAAACTTTGCTACTGTCTCTTCTGCCTACAAAACAACATAAACTACAAAAACTACATAAATAACAGATATGCATCCAGATCAATGACCAGCCACATCATATCATTCAGTCAGGTGGTGATTGTTCACTGCATATCTGTTAGTTCATACGTAAGTAGCAAAGTGTGTAGTATGTTGCTTATTTGTCTCTCAGTGATAAACCTATGAGATCTTTTACACAATGGATAATCAAAAGATGTAATTGATCAGGAAAGATGAGGGTACAGCAAAATAGATTACTCCCTTCCTATCCTGAGATAACATAGGACTTAAAATTAAAATTGAACATAAATGGAATTATAGAAGAAATAGCTGATACTGGGACATGGCTGCCATTTGAGAGACTCTAGTTGATACAGCCAGAGGAACATAGTAAAAATTAACCTTTTGACATAAATGAGGAAAGGGTTGTGATGAATTTGACAGAGATGTCCCAAGGAGGTAATACCAGCAAAAAAACTTAACAGTAGAAGAACTTTTGGAACTAGTTCATGACATTGAACGTACAAAGGATAAAATGTTCAAAGTTGATCCAGACTTGGAAAGGAGTGTGACAATTTGCCAAAGTATAGAAAATATGCTTGCTCACTCAGTATGGTAATTTATACAAGGCCAACCTATTCAAACTACTCTTTATGATTTTTTTTCTAAGAAATGACACTTTCTCAATGTTTTTAATGTTTTGAATTACATTGACTCTAAATATTAGTTTAACATTTTTTTCATTTCCCTACACAATTGTAACTGACAGAATTTTTAACATTTGACAACAATTTTTAAAAGTCACAAAACATTTGTAATTTTTCCCATTATTAATATTGCTTTGCATGGTTTCAGCTTGGACAGTCTGTTCTGTGGTCCTGTAGTACCATGTCAAGTAAGGATGGCCTGTATATAAATGGTACCACTATCTTCCTTATGGATTAACATTTTATTTATGCATCCAAAATTTAAATTGCTTGGGCAAAGTTCAGGTATATACTTGAAATTTGTTTCCTTCCCATCTCTTAACATTTCTGATTTAAATTCTACTGTATCTCTTTCACTCTTTCTTTTTTTCTTTTTGGTCATGCGGTTACCTATTGATAACATATATTTGTTAAAGGTGAAATTTTTGTTGAAATAAGTATTAAAATTAAAGCCTCTGTGTTAAGATTAGATTCTGAGCCCCATTTGTTATTGGAGTTCTTGGTAATGCAATTTCCCATCACAAAAAATATTTAGACAATTCTATAATTTATTGTAATGAGTCTTTTTTTTTTTTTAAAGATTTTATTTATTTATTCATGAGAGACACAGAGAGAGGCAGAGACATAGGCAGAGGGAGAAACAGGCTCCTCACAGGGATCCTGATTTGGGACTCTATCCCTAAACTGGAATCATGCCCCAAGCCAAAGGCAGATGCTCAACCAGTAAGCCACCCAGGTATCCCTATAATGAGTCTTTAATCTGTTTTAAAACAGTTTGTAAATTTTCCTATTGACATTCCTTGAGGAATGTGTTCACATCAATTTTTTTTTCAATGTATTCATCTGAGAAAAATTGTGTGTTGTCATTTACTGGACTTTTTTTGTTCTTCCTATGTGAATATAGAAAACAGTGACTCAAATATATTCAAAAGGCTATACTATAAACTAACTTTTAAAAATAAAATATTAGATCCCTGGATTGGAGCTCTGCCAAAATTTAAATGTAGGCATTTTTCCCAGGAACTTAATCCCAGGAAACTTATTTAAAAACTTTACAGACTAGTGTTTAAGTAGAAAATAAATAAGGAGTATAGTCACAGATATAGGGAATAAATGGAGACCTTTCTACAATAGTGGTTCTAACTCTCGTATATTATAGATACAATAATACCACATTAAAGTAGCGAAGACATTTTTTAATCCTACTTACTTATCTTTCATTTTAACATTAAGAGAATTGAGATGTGATATTAGATACTTAGAATCTATTTTGAGGGCACCTACATAGCTTAGTTAGTTAAGTGTCCAATTCTTGATTTGAGCTCAGGTCATGATCTCAGGGTCATGCAACTGAGTTCTGCATCAAGTTCTGTGCCCCGCAGGGAGTCTGCTTGAGATTCTCTCTCTGCTCTTACCTATACACCCTCTCTGTCTCTTTCTCTGTCTCTCTAAAATGAATAAATAAATCTAAAAAAAATTAGAATCTATTTTCTACTCAAGTAACTCTCAAATCCATTGAAGTCTTTTGATCAGTTCATTCATTCATCCAAGTCTTGTCATTAATTAATTAATGGGCACTTTCTATGAGGTAGGTACTGTTTTAGGCACTGAAGATACCACATTGAATAACATATAAAGAACTCTCTAAGGAGCTTATATACCATCTCTTATTCCACCACTCAAATCTGATTTATAATTATCTTTCACTATGCTATGAAAGGCTCCAACCAGGCTCCAACCTGACCCACTCTCTTCCATTCTACATATCTCAGAATCTCTATCTTTATTTTATATCATGTGCCTGAATCTTGTTTTTTCTCTGATATATACATCAATCTTACTTAAATTCTTCTTCCACCTCTTAGTCCAAATTGACTCATAAATATGCCTTTGTTTTTCATTCAATGAAAGCTAAATTAAAAAAGTAGTGACTTTCGTATAGCCCAAGTAATCAAAGAATGCTAACAGTAAAAGGAAATTTTAAATTAAAAATAAATAAATAAAAATTCACTGCCATCATTTTATAAATATAGACTTTGAAGCTCATGATGTAGCTAGTTAGTGGCAAAACTGGAACTAGAACTCCGTGTGCTCAGTCTGTTCCTTATTATTATTAGCAGTGAAAAGACAGCTAAAACATTTTGATTTACTCAGGCTCTATTGATTGCAAAGAATGTAGACTTAGGCTATCTCAAGGAAGAGACAATTATTTCATTCCTCTCTGTAGTATTAAGGCAAGCAGGGACCCAAGGAATCTAAAAATAGGTGCTGTAATATACCTAAGTCTTATGGAGACAAGTACTGATTCAAAACAGTTCTGAGTATCTTAGTAGCTTTAGTTTGTGAATCCTTTACTGTGCTTTCCTACTACTGTTCTGCTGTTACTCCTCTGCTCTTTCTGCATCTGCCTTTTTGTATTATCTTGCTTTTCCTCTGAGAACAACTTTCTTCCTCAACGTAGTTTGTGCCTACTCTAAATTTTGTATTGATACGCTGACTTTCTTGTAGCATCTCAATTCCCCTGCTCTTCCTCTTAACCTTTGTGAATATTTTGGGCTTCAGCCCCCACCCCCTGATCCCCCCACTGCTAAGTGCCTGAATTTTTCTTTCTTTCCTTTTTGAAAAATAGTTTCACTTAATTAAAAAAGGATTTGACTGACCCACTTTGTTTCTATTTAGGCAAAACTCTTTATTCCAAGTGGCTTCATTGGCTAGGGGCCAGACTTCGTATTGGTCTCCCACAGATCCAGTGTTGTGTCCTGTGGCCGAGGTGGAGTAGGAGTGAGTTCACAGAGGACAGGTCATGACTGTCGCTGCCCTCTTATTAGTCTCTGGATGTAGGACAGTCCCTTCAAAGGAAATTGTACATGCAGAAGATACCATGTTTAAGAAGTCTAGCTCACCATTTTTTTAAAGTGTTTCAGAGAAAGTAATTAAAGAAGTTGTACTGCCACTATGTTCTGTTTCATCATGGGCTCTGGGAGGAAAGAAACTGTGGTCAGAAAAACAGGTGGTAGCCAAAGAAAGGGAGGCATATAGTTAGACTCAAGTATTCACAGAAAGAAACATAAATAAGTAAATGAATAAACACATACTTTTTTAAAGAAAAGGAAAAGGAAATAGGCTTATGGGAGGGGTTCTAAAATGGAGGAAATACCTACCTTGTAGGATTACTATCAAATTAAATGAAGTATTTGGAAATGGATGGCACAACATCTGGCACAGAGCAGCTCAGTGAAGTTCCTTTCTTCCTTCTCCCCCCCACCCCCTCTCTCCCCCATCTTTCTCATAACCACTTCTCTGTTCTCTTTCTAATAGTCTAAACACAAAAGGGCCAAGCTCCCACAGATCAGGTCTTTTCCTCTGCCCTCTTGTCTTTTCCTTTTGTTATGTCATTGTTACTAATACGCTTACATATAACATAGAGATAACACAAAAATCTTTGCCTCCAAACTTGTTTTCTTCGTTTTTCTGGTCTTTTCTCTGGTTCCCAAGAGACCTGTTTACTTCAGCATTTTATTGTTGCTTTAAGTTTAACATTTCAGAAGCTGTTCAGATCACTTCCTTGTTTTTCGAATAGGCACCGCTTCTAATTTCCTCTTTGTCTAGCCAAAGCATTACTTCCTCCTCTAATTCATTAATACAAATTATTAAAACTCTCAGTGATTAATCCTGAATGACCTTTTAATTACATTATTTTATATCCTGAAATTCTAAAAACTTATCTTCAGTTTGCAGTATATTAATTCGAAGTTTTGATATTTGTAAGCTCTAAATGATTTCGGTTTTTGAGTTATAATTTGCTTAAAATCCTATGAGGTTTTCTCTCTCTCTCTTTTTAAAAAAGATTTATTTATTGAGAGAGAGAAGGAGAGAGAGCACACACACACAGGAACACATGAGTGAGAGAAAGGGGAAGAGGGAGAAAAGCAGACTCCTTGCTGAATGCAGAGCCCTGTGCATGGTTCCATCTCATGACCCAGAGATCATGACCTGAGCTGAAACCAAGAGTCAGACACTAAATGGACTGAGCCATTCAGGCACCCCGAAGTCCTATGAGGTTCTCAAGAAAAGGAACTTTTTTTTTTTTTTTTTTTTTTTTGTATATATCAAAATCTAGTAAACAGTAAACAGTAGGTTGATTTACTGATTGTTGACAAGAGCTAGAGCTAAACAAACTCCAGTCTTTCTTTCTTTCTTTCTTTCTCTTTCTTTCTTCTTTCTTTCTTTCTTTTCTTTTCTTTTCTTTTCTTTTTTTCTTCTCTTTCTTTTTCTTTTCTTTCTTTCTTTCTTTCTTTCTTTCTTTCTTTCTTTCTTTCTTTCTTCTTTCCTTCCTTCCTTCCTTCCTCCCTTCCTTCCTTCCTTCCTTCCTTCCTTCTTTCCTTCCTTCTTTTCTTTCTTCTTCTTTCTCTTTCCTCCTGTTCCTTCATTTAGCTTTCTTCATTTTGCTTATAGAGGATCTTTGTAGAAGAAAAAGGATATTATCTATTTTAATATCTTTGGGTGTTAATAATGGAGATTAAAGATTTGATTTTGGTTCTATAATATGGAAAACAATTTTTTTCATAGTAATTTTTTAGCTCTATAAAACCTCTTTTTTCATAGGACCCATCAGCAGGCTCTTTGATTTTTCTTAGGTCAGTCATGGAGTGTGATGACAGTATTTGGATTAAAGAAACTGCCAGAATATGGTCTAGTTTTTCAGTAATTACAAATAGATTATGTCTAAGGGCATTTTGCTTCAGCATTAATAAACTAAAAGCATCTTGATAGAGTCCAGTGTTGGGCTCTGTGCTGGGCATGGAGACAGCTTAGGATTCTCTCGTTCGTTCTCCCTCCTACCCTCTTACCTTTCTAAAAATAAATAAATAAAAAATAAACCAACTTTTAAAAAGCTTCAGTAAGATTTAACAGACCCATTCCTGGATACCAGCTTTATGTAAAAGATGCTATTTTTTATTCTCTATTCAATACTATGCTATAATTTTTGTTGATAGTAATTAATAAATAATTCAAATACTTAAAAAGATGAATAAGAAATAAATTATAAGAATTAAATAGGCATTGATGAGGAAACAAAAAGTTGGGATAAAAAACAACTTAGAACCTTTGTTTAGTTTTCAGCTTGTATGAGCTTACTGTTCATGGCATGTCTTCACCTTTAACCTTACAGGGACTCAAAGGCTATCCAGGGCTCCCAGGACCCCGAGGTGAACCAGTAAGTACTTTATTTATAAAACTTGTATCTTAAAAACAAAACAAAACAAAACAACAACAAAAAACAAACTTGTATCTTTTCCAGTAAAAAGAGACACATTAGTGAATTCCACTGAGAAATTATTTTCACCCATTTATTATTTAAGATTTTCTTCTCTGTGACTTTTTCTCTGTTTAGTGCAGGTTATTTAAGATTTTCTTCTCTGTGACTTTTTCTCTGTTTAGTGCAGGCCAAACTTTTCAATTGATCATATTATTGATTTGTTTTTATTTTTGTTTATTCCCCAAATCCCTGACTGACTTTAACTATCTGCCTAACGTGTTCCAGAATAGCAGTTCTTAAATTTTTGAGGTTCACAATTCCCTTTATGAGTGTTATCAATGAACTCTTTCCCCAGAAAACACACATATTCATGCACATGCATGCACACATGAACACACTACACACTTGATTTATTTTTATTTTGTGTTTTTATTTTTTTTTCACACATTTGATTTTTTTTCTTTTAAGATTTTATTTATTAGAGAGATAGAGAGAGAGAGAGAGCACAAGTGTCAGGAGAGGCAGAGGGAGAGGAAGAAGCGGGCTCCCTGCTCAGTGGAGAGCCTAACTCAGGGCTCCATCCCAGGACCCTGGGAACATGACCTGAGCCAAAGGCAGACACTTAACAGACTGAGCCACCCAGATACCCCACACATTTGATTTTTTATACAGTTTTAGGGGCTTGCCTATTTACAAAAGCTTACTCTTAGCTGTTAAGTTTCCTGACCCTTGCATAAGGGAATGTAAATAAATTTTAATAAAAAACCAAGTCAGAGTTACACATATGGTGTTGTCCATTACATAAATACGCACATATTTAAAAGTCAGAATAGTTTGGGAACTATTTAGTTTTTAATATGTTATTCTTTCTCCCACCAGAAAATAATATATCACATGTCATAGGAAAAAAAAAATAAAGCCATATCACTTGTCTTCAATACAGTGTGTACTAGGTCAGTATAAATAAAGCAGTGAAAAGGGTGAGAGATTAAAACTAACTAGGGTGATAGACACCATTATTGGAGATTCAACAAAGAGCCTCAGGAAGCCCTAAAGAGAGCTCCAGGAAAACATGTGATGGTATGTCCCTGAGAGAAAGATATAAATGAAATGAAGCTAATTTTCTCTTTCATTCATGTTAAGTGGGACAGTACACTCTGTTCAGTCCCTGAGGTACAATTTTTCAAGATTACTAATTACTAGATATGGCAGGTAAGGTGATATATGTGTCTGTAACAAGTGCAATCTCGGTTTCTTTAAGATCAAACAAGTGCTAAAAATCATTTATGGGGAAAAAAGAAAGGCAGGAAGGTTTAGTCCCTGGGAAGAAAAAAAAGTCTCTAGAAAAATACTTGGGGGATCCCCGGGTAGCTCAGCGGTTTGGCACCTGCCTTTGGTCCAGTGCCTGTGTCTCTGCCTCTCTCTCTCTCTCTCTCTCTCTCTCTCTCTGTGTGTGCCTCTCATGAATAAGTAAATAAAATCTTAAAAAAAAAAAAGGAAAATACTTTGACACAAATGTATGGTTTCTAATATAGAAAACCTAGTATTTCACAAGTAAATGAAAAATTGACTGTGTTAATACTTATAAGTGTTCTCACAATTGCTCTATAACCCAGTTCTTAGTATACTTATTATTGTTCTCAGAGTGAACAGTAATTGTTGCAGTTTCTCCCACTTTTAAATATATTTCTGCACATTGTTCTATTTTGTCTACACAATAATCCTGTGACCTAGATATTGTTATTCTATTTTACTAATTCTACTTGGTAGCAGTGCTGGGATTCTCAATGAAGTCTGATTATCTCAGAGCATGTGCTTTAAATGTTGGTGTTAGAAGTAGGATAGAGGCAGGTTCCTATTCCTAATTTCTCTAGGGTCTAGAGATAAGAACTTGGCATCTAAATTCCCGCATTCAATCTATAGATTTAAGTGGCCTGACTTTTTTGTTTTTAACCATTTTTGAGTGCATAGTGAATTTTAAGTTGTAGCATTTGCTTTGAGTTTCTTTTGAGCTTCTATGGTTGTCACAGTGATTTTAGGGTGTGGTTGGCTTGGACATGTTTATGCCATCTAAGACTGCTGAAGGCTTGTTTACTTTGTTTATTGCCATTCCAGGATAGCAGAATTTAGCCATCCAGTGGAATTCTTTTGTGTTTATCTTTACAGCTGGAATGTATTAGATCTTTACATGTTGCCTTAACACCCTCTGTGAAAATTCATTCAAAATCAGATTTCCTTTATGTCTTAAGACAGATTGCTTTTTAATAGAGTTCAATTAACTTGATTTGGCTAGGAGAGGAATGAAAGGCATGGTGGTTGGCCCTAGCCAGACAGTGACCTGTAGAATAAACAGTTCTTTTAATTTATTTTACTCCTTTCTATTGGCATACCCAAATATAAGGTTTTGTGGATGTCTGGATATAGGCCTGTGTATTTCAGAATTGGATGAGGCATAAAGGAAGCTGTTGTAAATAAACTGGAGCAAATCTCATAATTAGAGGGCTTTCCCTAGAATACTATTGGAAATTACACACACTTCAGAATTATGCTAGGGAAGCAACCTTGGATGGCAGTCTCTGGAATGAGACATGCTGGTTCAAATCCTGGCTTTTTTTCCACTGGTGACAGACACTTTATGTCTCATTTTTTTTAATCTGTAAAATATGGGTAATGACACCTAATTTACAGAGTTTAGGCAGATTAAATAAGATAATACATATAAAATGCTTGAAATAGTGCCTGGCATATGATAGGTGCTAAATGAATGTTATTGTGGGAATAAAATATTTTATATTATTCAAATTTTAATAAGGTAATATTTAATATAGAAATATGGTTTCTGGAATTCATAGGACAAATCTCTCCATCTGTAAATAAGAATCTTATTCTGTGCTCCTCAGAAAGCCAGTGTTTCATTCATATTGTGTTAAATTGTCCATTGTCATGTCTATAAATGGATGTCTATATGTATGTGGACATATACATGTATATGTATGTGTATGTGCATCATATGACAACTTTCATCCGATTATCTAAATTCATATCCAGGCTCTGCTACTTACCAACTGTGATATCTTCGGCAAGTTTCTTAACTTCTCTGTATCTTACTTTCTTCAAATGTATAATAGAGAAAATAGTATCTACCTCATAGATATAAAGTGATTGGCATAGTGATTGGCACATAAAAAGTGCTCAGCAAATGGTAATTGTTGGAGGAAGGGGAGAGAAGAGAAAAATGAGAAAAGAACAATATTGAGAGATTCTGAGAAAAGTAGAAAAAAGATATATCTGAAGCCTACATGTCTAATAAAATGGGAGGACAAAAATTTTCATCTATGATCCTCCATTTGCCTTTTCCTTTATTATCTCTGCAGATTTTCCAAATTTTTAGGGGTTTTATAGTGTTTCTATACTTAAACTGAAGGAAACACTCTTCTGTGTGCTTCAGGGCAGAAGGACAAAGGGCTAGTTAGTGTCTTTTATCTCTTTTACAAACAATAAGAAGGAAATGATTTACATAATAAATAACAAAATTATAATAAATTTATGATGGCTGTCACCATTTGAGGTTAAGTAAAGGCAGTTCAATGTACATTCTTCTGGCATTTTCTTGGTTCAAGAACTATTTAATAGACCTAGACTTTGGATAAACTAACAAATGAATGAATAATTTATCAATGAAAGAAAGTCAAGACAAAGTGGAGTCTTTCTTCTCATTTGACCTCCCAGTTCTGTGGCAAGTTTCCTTTCTTAAGCCTTTGAGTCTCCATGTTTCTTTCTTTGTTTCTTTTTTTCTTTTCTTTTCTTTCTTTCTTTTTTTTTTAGGATTTTATTTATTTATTCATGAGAGAAACACAGAGAGAGGCAGAGAATAGGCAGAGGGAGAAGCAGGCTCCACTCAGGGAGCCCGATGTGGAACTCAGTCTCAAGACCCTAGGTTCACACCCTGAACTAAAGGCAGATGCTCAACCACTGAGGTACCCAGGCTGTCCAATTTTGGCTCATTTTTATTTCATATAGGTGATTTCAGTCAGATAAACAATGTGCAGGACCCTTAGTACTTTTATGGGGGAAAATTTTTTTATAAACTTGAGTATTATAATTGTGCCAAATTTGCTTCCTTGGGCTTCTTTTGGTTTTGTTGTATTGTTTTATTTATTTTATTTTTTATTTCAGGGAATTCCAGGATTCACTGGTAATATTGGTTCACGTGGTTACCCTGGCAGGCAGGTGAGGTAACTATATTTACATTTTCCTTTTATGTTCCTTTTCATTAATGCATTGTATGTTCTGATTTTCAGAGTTAAAGTTCAAATAATAATTGGCTTATTTTTATTGAATAATGAATTACTCATGGCAAAATAGTTTTAAAATTAAAATTGTAAAAATCCTTCAAAAATATTACTGTAGAGAGGTTTGTTTAAAGTGGGAGTGGGGTTTCTAAACAGGTATGATGTGATACAGTGGAACCTTCAAAATTAAAATGCCCAAGGGTCAAATAAAATTTTAAAACAATCCTGCTATGGATTTTACAATACTTTCACTCACTAAAATGAAGTAATGGTAAGAGTTAAGATTGTATAACAAGCATTGTTTTTTAATAGCACAGTTATAAAAACTTGAGACACAGTTTGGCATGTATACCACCACCGAATGCTTTTATTTGAAATGAATTCAAGCCTTTGTAATACAGTTTTGAAAATTTACTCTAAACATTTCATATTTAATTTTTTCTAATTTATAATTTTATTTATTTCATGTAGACTAATAATAGAACAAATTTTCTTTCATAGGTTTTCATGAATTGAAGACTTACTCTTGAAATTAATTATTCATTTAGCATACTGGAAAACTATAGTTGTAATACCTTTTTTATTCTCAAGAATGAGGGAAGTGAAAATGTCAAAAAGTAATCTATAGTTAACAAAATCCCATTATTTTAGGTCTTAAAAATACACGGAGAGTATTGTATATTAGAGTCTTACCACCAAGTGATGATTTGTATTATCAGAAACATATAAAAATACTCAAGCATATGGACATTGATCAGAAATTAAAAATGTATTTTTTAAATTATGGGAATATATTTTAGATAAGTTAATTAGATGTGTTTTAAAAAGAACATGGTTTTCCAATGAGAAATAGTTTAATTAAAATTATTTTTTTTGTATCTTATAATGTGTGCTAATTTACCTTATTTAGGTGACTAAAATATATTTTTGTAGAGATTATATATATAGTGCCTCTTTGGTTCTGAAATTCTAAAACTCCTTGAACATATATAATCTTCATTAAGTATACCTAGTTCTGAATTTTATACTTGTAAAAATGATATTTCTTTATATCTTATTTTATTTTATTTATAAACAATGCTTTTAAAATATTATAGCATGATGATGATGACGTCTTTTGTTCACACTAGGGTTTAGCTGGACCAGAAGGTAATCCAGGTCCTAAAGGTGTACGAGTAAGTAACCATTTTCATCCTTTTGTAAGCATGCTTGTATAAAAGTAGAATGAAATATATAAAATAGGTATCAGTTTCACACGTCCACAAGAACTTTGAATGTAATGCCAGTTTAGCCTGAAAAGGACATTTGTCCAATAGATACTTTCATTTTTAATGGTCACAGAGAGCAGTCTTAACAGTAGTAGGTTTAACATCATTCTTTTCTATTATTTTCTGGCTCCTAGCATAATGTCTGGTAGGTTAGAATGGACTCTATAAACAGTTGTAGCACAATTTATATATGAACATATATAGACCTAAAAAATCATGATAAAAATATGAAGAGTCAAAAAAATTCATATTAATTTCAAGGCTGAGATAATATGATACAAAAACTATCTGGAGAAAAAAAAATCTGCAAAGAAGGAAATAAGCTTATCATATCAAGAATACACCATTGCACTTCCAAACCACTAAAGAGTTTAGACATTTTTAAAAATTTATTTATTTATTTATTTTAAGGATTTTTATTTATTTATTCATTAGAGACAGAGAGAGAGAGAGCGAGAGAGAGAGGCAGAGACACAGGCAGAGGGAGAAGCAGGCTCCATGTAGGTAGCCCGACTCGATCCTGGGATTCTGGGATCATACCCTGACCTGAAGGCAGACGCTCAACTTCTGAGCCACCCAGGCATCCCAAGTTTAGTCACTTTTAATCATTAAGGGAATTAAAAAAAAAATTACTGTGATATCTTACATAGTGTGCTACAAATTAAAATTAAAGCTAGTCTAGGAAAAATTAGAAAAAGTAAACTGGAATTTTTATTTTTAAAATTCTTTATTTTTAATAGTTATTTTCCAGAATCTACACCTATGCTTTGTATTATCTAAAATACTTTTTTGAGATGCACCTGCGTGTTCAGTCAGTTAAGTGTCCGACCCTTGATTTTGCCTCAGATCTTGTTCTGAAGATGGAGCTCCCTGTTGGGGTCCCCTCACACAGTTCTAGAGTCTGAGAAGTTCAAGGTCAAGGCACTAGCAGATCCAGCATCTGGTGACAGCCTGCTTCATGTCCTGTAGACAGTTGCCTTTTTTATCATTACATAGCTGAGATAGCAATCATCTTTCTCATATCTCTTCTTCTAGGGGCACTAAACCCGTTCATGAGGGCTCTACCCTCATGCCCTAATTACCTCCCAAAGAGCTCACCTTGAAATACCATCACACTGGTGACTACACTTCAACATATGAATTCAGTCCATAGCAAGAGGCATGAAGTACATTCACATTGTTGTGCAGCCATTACCACCATCCATCCTCAGAACTTTTTCATCTTCCCAAATTCCATCTCTATATCCTTTAAGTAGTAACTCCTCATTCTCACTTCCTCCCAACTTCAGGCAACCATTCTGCTTTCTGTCTCTATAAACTTGACTATTCTGTGTATTTCATTTAAGTGGTATCATACAATATCTATCTTTTTGTGACTGGCTTATTTCTCTTAGCATGATTGTCTTCAGGGTTTATTCATGCGGTAGCACGTGTCAGAATTTCCTTCCCTTTTAAGACTGAATAATATTCAATTGTATGTATATTCCATATTTTGTTTATCTATCCATCTGTTAAGCATTTGAGTTGCTTCCACCTTTTGGCTATTGTGAGTAATGCTGTTCTGCTTCTACAAATGACATTTACTTTTTTTAAAAAAAATATCAATTCTTCAGGTGCCTGGGTGGCTCTGTCAGTTAAGTGTCTGCCTTTGGCTCAGGTCATGATGCCAGGGACCCCTTCTCTTCCTCTGCAGCTCCCCCTGTTTTTGCTTTCTCTCTCTCTGTCTCTCTCAAATAAATAATTTTTTAAAAATCTGAATTCTTCCTTAATGTATATTATTATGAAAGCATTCACTCTTGAAAGGTCACCCATAGCCTTTATAGAAATTAGTTAAAATGGCCTTTTGTATCTGTCCTTCAAATTCCCTTTCACTTGGACTTTTCTCTGTATCCATAAAATGATTCTGCATTTCAAAACCACCTCCATTTCAACCTCTCTCTAGTTTAGTGATAATTTTTCTTTTTGTTTTCTCCTCAGAGCTCTAGTTTACCTGAAAGGCCTCCAGCATACCTGTCTTACAAACCTTATCTCTCTATAAACTCTTTCTATAAGTCTCACATTTCCAATTCCCTGCCAAGATAATTACATTTGGATACCTCATTAACACTGTAAACTCAAAATGACCAAAAGAACTTCTCCTCTTTCTACCAAATAGCATTCCCTTTTGTTTTCTATATTTCTATCAGTGGTTACCATTTGCTTACCGTCCAGCCATAAACCTTAGTGTCATCTTTGCCTCAATCTTTATAGAGACCGATACAAAGACCAGTTGCTCCATAGTAAACCTAGTGAATTGTATAGGCTGCAAATTTGATTGTATCAAAACTATGCCTAAATATTTTTTTTAATGGCTCACAGTATAAATTCTAGACTTTCCATCATTACACAAAAGACTTTCCTTGATGTGGCCATTGCTACCCTTTAACCCCACTGGTTACCTATCATCCACATACAGCTATTTGCAATTCTATATAAATGCCATGTCATGTCATTCCTATTGATTGAATGAATAGTAGTACATTATTAATGCTGCTCAAATGTTGCCTCCTCTATAAAGCTTTCCTAAATCTTCCCTCTGGGCAATGTTGGTCACTCTGCCTCCAAAGTTTCAGTTGATTTTGTATTTATCACATAATATATCACATAATCATATTATAATTATCATATGATATTACAATGATTTAGTTGTTTGACCCTTTTTCCTAAAAAACCATGAACTTCTTGAGCGCACTGACTTTCATATTCATCTTTTAATTGCAGTTTCTGGCACATAATAGGCACTTAAATAATGTTTTTTGAATCGATAATCCAGGCTCATATTCCTTCAAATTTGGACCATTGAAAGAGCATCTAACAGGTTTTCCTACATTCATTGTTTCTTGTCTCAGATGTATTCTATATCCTGTCAACAGATTAACATTTTAGAAATACAACCTACTCTTAGGGCACTACCACAATCCCCTAAAGGCAGTAGCTTCCAGTTGTCTAAAATTCTTAGCTTGAAATTTGAAGGTCTCCTTAATCTAGTCTCCAAACTATCATATACTTTATCTTTTAAATTGAAGAATTTATTATTTACCACAGAAATATAACTGAAGTGTATTAGGATAAAATACCTTGCACTGCTATTTATATGTGCCCCTTGTTGTCATACCAGTTAGAATCTTCATTGAGGTACATTGGATCTTTGCTCTTCTCTAAAGCGTCTTACAGGTATAATGCTATCCGTTCCCATTTACAAACACTCCCTGAAGTTCTCTGTTTCCACTCACCGTAATTGTTCTGCTTGGAGTTTTCTTTCTCCATCCTCTGCTTGTCAGGATTTGACCTACTCTGTTAGCCTATCTCAAGTGCCAGTCTTTTTCTAAACATTTTATTGCCTTTACCTCTTGCTACTTTGGAATGAATCTCTTCTCCCTCTGTGCTACTTTGTATCTTTTGATACTTCCATTCAGCCTTGTATTTTAGTTAATTATATATTTTCTGCCCACTATACAATTCAACAAAGGAAAGGATTTGGTCTGGATTTTCACTGGTCACTGTGTCTTACGTTATGATCTCTACTGTTTTTTTTTTTTTTTTTTTAATGAAAAGATTGTAACTTCTGGAAGGAAGGTGATAAGGTAAAGGGGAAGTTATTTATTCTGTTAAGTCTTAGAGTTTGATATTATTATAAAAAATGTATGATCTGTATTTGGAATTACTTATAGGGTAAATGTTCAAATAAAATAAAGATTATTTGCTTACTTTAAGGGTTTTATTGGCTCTCCTGGAGAAGTAGGACAACTGGGACCTGAAGGAGAAAGAGTAAGTCCATTTCCTTCAAATATTATTTCTAAAGTAATATGCTTATGATAGTTCAACAGGGTCGTAAGCTCACATTCACTTCATCTTACTGAGTGAAGCAAGCCAGTTTTATGAAAAATCACTTACCAGAAATTAGTTAGACTCCCTAGTATTTTACTGAATTTTGTTTTAAGGAAGTAAGGTAATACAAACATGAACATGTATGGTTAGCTATTTTAAATTCAATTTTTAAAAAACACGAATTGAAATGGTAAAACATCTAATTATGAAAATTATATTTTATAGTTCATTAATCTTTAAGTATGAACTCTTGACAGGTCTTGTGTTTTATAGTACAACATATAGTAAAAAAGTTCAGCCTCAGAAGATATATTTTTTGTTTAATTTCATAATGGAATAGAGCTGTCCATAAATGTGGGTATGAGACAGATACTTACTGTAATTAAAGGTACTTGTGAATAAAGATAGAATCTTTGCAAAATGATTGGTCTTACAACAGTTAATCAAATAGGTACATAGTTCTAGCATTCTAACGTCATCATGTTTAGTTTTTGGTGTTGTAAGCAGTTCATTGTTTTCTATTTGTATTCTTTAATTTTACTGTCAGTATTCATTGAAAAAATAGAATTGAGCAATATTAGATTTGAAAATAGTCATATCAAAATTTAGCATTCAGTGCTATTATTGTAGGTATACTATTCAGGCCAGAGTTTTCTTCATTTCTGGAAACTGGTTTTTGCAAGTGAAAGTAAACCAGATTGTTCTTTGCTAGATGAAATTTTCAAATATATAGTTTGAGTAAATTATACCACATTTTCTTGTAATCACTTGTGAACTTCCTGACAGAGATGAAATATTCAGTTTAAATGTGCTGTAGTGACAATCACAATGTCTGGTCTTCTTTGGAGAGATGAGGTGAAGATTTTCCCTTGATGAATATACAGGTCGTTTCTTTCACTTGCAAAAATATCTTCAGTGTGATCCTGCACCTATGCTACTTAATTGCCATGTGATACAGCAGACTTATAGATCATGTTTCCAATCTATCATGCAAAGAATTGAACTGCTTCTCCTTGACCAAAGGAGTATATACTGCTGTATATCTCAGTATACATATATACATATATCTTGAGCAGCAGATATATGCTACTCAAGATATAATACTTTCTTGATCTTATTTCTAGTTAATGATGTAATAAATAGAGCAAATTTAAGTCCTTGCAAAATGTTATCATCTTGAACTTAAGGATCGCATCACTGACCATCATTAGGCACACTGCTTGCAATCATGTTCACTAGTTTCGGCCAGTCTCTGTGGAAATATTAAGACCTGTCTCAAGTCAAAATGTAAGACCATTTTGTGGTATTATGGCTATCATGTGTAACATGTCCTAATATTTGGCTACCTCAACATTTTCATTAAAACTATGAATGATATAGCTATGAATAATATAACTATGGATAATGTAAAATGTGTATAGAGAAGAGAGTAGAAAAGAGACATAGAGAAGACAGGCAAAAAGAGTATAATGCTAATCACTCCTGAAAACAAATAGAAAAATTCCTTCCTGAGAGTCAGTAATAGGTATATGTATGTATCTATATCTATACCTATATCTTTATCTATGTCTGTATCTATATCTATGACAAAGTGATTATATAATTTTGTCTGTATTATCCTTAGGTTTCCTACTGAGATTTAGTGAGCTACTAAAATTATGAAAAATAATTACCTTACTTTTTGAAAAAAGGTGGGCTATATTATGTAAAAATGTGTAGTCTTGATGAAATGAATCCTATTGCTCACCATACTATTTTGATAAGACATTAGATGAATCTTTATCAAACACTGTTGAACTAAAAGTGGATGGATTACTTCAACTAATGATATCGTCTAACTTACCTGTATATACTATAACTCCCAAGCTACATAATTCTAGCAGATTCCTTAGACTCTAAGGCTTCTAAGTAATTCTAAGTCTCAAGGTGATTATATCCATGAGGATATTTTGGACTGCAAATAACAGAAAATCCCAACTCAAACTGACTTAAAAATGAGGAAATTTTTAATAATGATGGTAATGATAATAGCAAACAATATACTGGATAGTTATATATAGGCAAGACACTATGCAAATACTTTATATGAATTAATTTCTCTAATGCTCACAAATAGTGAGATAGGTACTATTATTATTTTTCTCACTATAGATGAAAAAAAATGAGGCATACAGAGAGAAAGATTTGTCTAAGACTATATACAGGTAATAAGAGCCAGGATCTGAACACAGATGTTCTCGCTCCAAAGCTTGAGTGTTTAAGTACCATGCCCTACTGCTTCCTACAAGACCAGAAATCTATAGGTTAGGTGGGATCTAGGCACAATATGATGTTGAGCATAGTGATATCATCTCTCTGCTTTGCCTTGCCTCATGGTAGCTTTACACTAAGGCAGATTTCCTATACAATTGCAGAATTGACAGTGTGAGGGCTAAGTGTGCTTTCATTTATGTGCAGCCAGAAAGATAGGGAGACAGAGAGGAGGTAATTATCCCTTAGGTGTTGGAAAAGTAAGACCTTCCTATTTATCTGGTTGTGCCAGCTTTGGTTGTGTGCCCACCTCTGGGCTAATAACTATCACCAGAGGAATGTCAGGACTCCATTTAGAAATACAGATAGGATGCATTTCAGAATAAAATCAGGATTCTGTTATGAAGGAGAAAAGTAGATACTTTAGTTAATTTAATATATTAAAGCTTCTTTGAATGTCATACCAGTTTAACAAACAATTAATTTTTCTCTTCATACTTCATTAACTGATGTTTGAGAAAAAAAAAAGATCTGTAATATCTATCTCATTCATTTATTCAACAAATGTTAATTTTTGACTTTTACATATTCTAGGGTGTTCCTGGGATCCGGGGAAAGAAGGGTCTTAAGGGAAGACAGGTAATTCAACTTTTATTTTTTGAGGTTCAGTTCAGGGAAATATAGTCTAATTATGTGCATATTTCTCACCTATACAAATATAAATGTAGTTGTTCTTGTTGTAAATGATCTATCTCATTCAACAGAATTTAAATTTTGCTACCTTAACAGTCTATCAAATAAGACCTGAGACTGTGAAGGAAAAATTAGATTTAAAAAATATGAAATTTAAAAACTAAAAATAAAAAAATAAAAAAATATGAAATTTAACGCTCCTAACCCATTTAATAGACCAGTGGAAGAGACTTTTATCCATAGGATAAGGAATTAAAATGTCACAGAAAATATATGAACAGTTTAAAACAATAATGATAGCACTATTCACTCTCATATTCTATAGGTTTTAAAAATGCCTGCTTCAAATACTAGCTCAGAAGCTATATTTTTTATGTCTTTAGCTTTTTATATTTGCAGATTAAAAAAAATCAAGGAAAGTGAATTTTGCCAGAGAATATAATAATTTCAGAGATGGAAGGAAATTTTGACATCATCTTTATACCCCTATCATTTAACAAATATGAAAACTGTGGTTCAGGGAAGCATCCTCATGTTATCTTGGTTAAATTAGTGTAGCTAACTAGCCACATCCTTTTCGCTTGTGTTGTTTTTACTGTTATCCATAGGTATTCGTAGGGTAACACTTTCTGTGCTACACTGTATTCTCTAGTCTATGAGGAAGGAAATTGGTTTTTTTGTAACAACTTTTCTAAAATTTTGGTGTATATAAATAAAGCCTTGATGATAATTATAAAAGATTACAGACCTCACCATACTCTTCCTTTTAAAGCATTTGTTCTTGAACTTTGTAGTATTTCTAGAAGGTAGATTAGAATAGGTATTAATGTCACCATTATATAGGTGAGGAGAATGAGGCTTAGTGATGTTCAAAGACATGCTCAGAATCTTACAGATAATGATGGTATATGTAGAATTTAAAGTTTCACTTTAAAGATTTCAGTTTATTAAGATAAGCTTAATAGACTGTCAAGAAATTGAAAATAAATAAACCATTTTGTCTTCTTACGTTTATATTCAACTTTAGAGCTAATCTTCTAGCACTTCTAACCACAGAAATTGTCACCATCACCATCTGCATTTTTTTTTAAGATTTTATTTATTTATTCATGAGAGACACAGAGAGAGAGAGAGAGGCAGAGACACAGGCAGAGGGAGAAGCAGACTCCATGCAGGAAGCCCGACATGGGACTCGATTCTGGGTCTCCAGGATTACGCCCTGGGCCGAAGGCAGACGCTTTAACCCCTGAGCCACCCAGGCATCCCACCATCTGCATTTTTAACGCTTAGGCACTCTGATAAATATTTTGTATGCCATCTCATTTAATTACACTCTTATACTACAAAATGTTATGTTACTTCTTTCTGTTTAAGCCCTCATACACACACTCCAAACAGAAATACCGCTCTAATTATCATGTGCAAATACTTAATCTAAATATGCAGAGTTCTCAAAATTGAGAGTAGGTGAAATTTACCTCCTCTATTCTTGTCTTCTCCATTCTTCATCTTTATTTTTTTCGTCCTTTTCCTATCAAAATATGACATCAGTGAAAAAAATGAATAAATTTATTTATAGTATCATATGAATTATTTCTAATGGTTCAACTGTTATGTTATTTATTAGTAATTATATGTTAAGTGTAGTTTAAGACAAAATAAATAATCTGCAATGGTGGAATTTTAGGTGTTGTTGAAAAAATAGAGTGTTTTCCCAAAGCTCCTGTGATACATCACTTACGTTGCTACTAACTTCATTTATTAATATGGCTGGTTTTATATAAATATTAATTTATCTTGGAAATGTATAGGCAATTTCCAGTTTCCTGCTCCACCATGAACTCTAAAATTATCCATGGAAATTTATAGATAACTTCTGGTTTTTTTACTCCCTAGTAAAAATTATCCAACAGATGCTATTGAATTAAAAAGAGAAGTTCAAGAAAACTGTGGGAAAATAATGAATAGAAAGATTACTGGGTTGATTAAACTGTCCTTTACATTACAAAATTTGTATATTTTTATTGCTTTAAAAACATATGCCCTTCTCACAGATTCAGATCCCTAGGAAAATTATATTTGAAAAACATATGTACCTCATTTTTCCTAAATAGTGTTTATAGTAGAAAATCTTTCTGGTGCTATAATATGTCATGTATGCTATACATACTTTTGTTTTTACCGCAAAATGATTTGGCCACGTTTATGAGGAAATCACAGTATTAAAGTAAGATACAGTTACAGCCACAAGTCAAATTATGCCAAGGCTGACCTCAGACACTATTTTAGAAGTGTATCTTATGTATAAATGCTCCCCTATGTTCTGTTTATTATAAGTAAAATCATCTTCAAATAGCTTTGACATTAAGTAAGGGCAAATGTATTAGCATGGGATATTATGCATTATGGGACACTTGTATTTCAAATTAGATGATTAAAATTCCATGGGAAAAATGATTACTTAGTACTGCTTTAATAATAGTAAAAGAAAAATATCTTTAAATGATGTTTCCACTCTCTGATGTAGAAAATATTAAGTGTGTAGAAAACAAATTTGGCCATTTTTTCTTGTCAATTTATTAAATTATGTATACTATCTGTTACTACATATGAAGCAGATACTCAAATACTAAGGCAGAGCTAAAGCTATTCTAGCCCACCATAAAGGAGAGGACAGAAACCTATATATCTGAAAGAATGTAACAGAAACCTGGAAATATTAAAATCTGAAAATACCTGTATCTAAAAAACTTTTGGGTATGCATGTGTCAAAGACAGTTACTTCCAGTTTTCAGCTGACTTCAGAATTGTTTAGAAATGTGGATTCATGCTTTATTAGGATACTCCTATATAGATCTCATGTTATTTCATATACTCTCATGAGTATGAATGATATCTGATGTACTTTAGATGTATTATAATCATCACTTTCCTTTAATTAATCTGATTATTCTTCTTTTGTATTAAATTAGCTCATTTCCTCAAATTTTAGGTAGATGGAGATATGCGATCTTATGAACATAGAATATGTTTCAGTTTGAAGTAATTTTTATAATGTAATTTGTAGAAAACTAATAATTCTTTTTGGATAACTCCTTAAGTTTTATGTAATATTTTACACAGGTTTTTAAAGTCTCTGAAATTAAGGCCAGAAGCTGGTAAAATAAATTACTTCACTTTCTGTATTATGGATGATACGAGACACTTTGAAAGTCAAAATAGACATAGAAAACTTCAAAAGACAAGTTCAGTTCCTTCTAAATATTAATCAAGATGAGCTTCTTTGCAGTACTGAGTTGGTTTCTAATCTGTGTACTAAAGCTGTGTGTTTGATATGAAGTTGACCAAAATATTAATATATATGTGTGTCTCTTATATAGAGACATAACATATAATTTTAGGTGTATAGTATGCAGAAACATAGAGGGAGTAGTAAGAGTACTGTCCAAAGTTGTTCAGTGAGTTGGTAACATTACTAAGCTTAGGCTTGGAAAACTTTTGCTATCAATCATATGCTCCTACTGCTGGCTAAATCATCACTTATTTTCCTGAATAAACACTAAGCATGGAATTAAGTTGTTGTGAATCAGCTTCCTTAGTTATTTCTGTATTTTTTTTTAATAAAATGATAGACTTACAAGTAAGAGATATCTTCTCCTAGAGAGTACAAATATTATATGAACTCTTTTGAAAATGGAAACATTTCAAAATAACATACTATTTTGGTTGTTCAAGAGTTATTTAGTCTTTAGCCTCATACTGCTATTTTTAAATTTAACGTTTCAGTTAAAAGATTTTTCATTTTAAATCTTACTTCCTTGAAAACTTTTCCCCAAAATGAAACATTGTATTTATCCAGTGTTTACAGATTGATGTTTATAACACAATGTGTTTTTGTTTTTTCAAGCAGGAAAAGAAAACTAATTTTGGTGGGAGTTTGGTTTATTTTAGGATTAGAGTATGTAAAAGTAGTTATATTAACAAGTTTATTTGTCCTTTGGTCTTATGTCATTGGCCTTTGAGAAGTTTTTTCTTCCCTGTAGTATAAACTATTTTTTTGTTTCAAGATCTTAGTATAAGGTATTTACTAATAATCGTTAATTATTTTTAAGGATCTCATGTGATCAGTCAGATATTAGTCAATATTTCTGTACTTATGCTTTTGGGTATTAAGATATTATAATTCTTACCTATTTCCTTCCTTCCCTCTCGGAACAAAATCATTACTGTCAGTTAATATTAGAAGACAGCCACAGAGCTCTAAGTGCCATTCATCCATTCATTATGCAGTCTATGTATATAGCTTGAATTTATCTCAAGTTCTTTCTGAAGAGATCTCTGATAAAAACAAAGTACTAGACCATCTTTATTGGTCAAGACTCTTAAATACCATAGAACTACCTTTCTATTTTATATGCTTTTACTGTCTTTATTGGAAAAGCTTCTTGGAACATATTGGATGAGCCAGATTCTTTAAAAGCATAAGTCATCCACCAATTTATAATGGAAAAAAGAAAGCTATTTAAAAAGAGAGAAGGCAGGGAGAGGTTTCATATGTATTTGTTAACATCAGATTTTATAAGTATTACCTAATTGTAAGCAGCTTCTTTTTTTAATGCAAAGATTTCAAACTTCATTCTGTAATGCCACAGTCAGGAAGTTCTATAGTTGTTTAAAAAAAAAAAAAAAAGCATTTTACATGGCTCCCAGATTGATTTAATCACTAGTCTCTTTGTTGTACTTAGTTATGCAAATTTATATGACTCCACAAATCTAAAATATTTATGCCAGAACTGACTTGTTGGGATTGAAGATAAACATGAAATTGGAGCTGGAATTTATTCTCAATAACACCTAGAAAATTCTTGTCAAAATATAGAGATTTTTGAAGGGGTTTTTCAGACCTGATAGGAATAAATTATAAATAATCAAATCATTTTACATTAAAGTTTGACAAAGAAAAAGTGTACTCAGTTTTCTTCCTATGAAAATCAAAATATGCCTTATTGTCTGCCTTAGAATGGCAGACAAAATAACACCCTTAAGGCACCTAGACTTCAGGGATGTTTACTTTTCTAACTATAGAAAGGAGTGCCTCCTCCTCTTTTCTCATACATCTTTCTGTTAGAAGAGTCTATTTAAAGTAAACTGTATTTTGGCTTCTAACTCCAGTGTTAGAATTTCAGAATATAAAATCCTTCTGTTAGACATCTGTTATTAGTTTCTATCCTTAGCCCAAGACAGTCTTAAATACGTGTTGCACAATAGGTCTCAGATACATACATTTTATCAAGAATTTGGAGACAGTGCTTCCTTTGTTCGAGGAAAAGATTGTGGTTAATTCGATTATAGATAAAGTACTACTGTTGCTAGAGCATTCTGAAAAAAATGTTATTAACTTTTAAGTGATTCTGTCTCTTTCAGAAAAATGTATTTTCTGATTTTAACTTACTAGTTTTAGTCTGTAGTGACTATATTTGGCTTACAATAGCTTAACAAGATGTATGGAAGAGATCAGGACTTTGAATTAAACCTACCTTCCAGTTTGGGATAAATAGAAAAGAGAGATACCCAATGAACTATAGCTGATAATTTGGGAGATGTCCAGGCAGAGCATGATTTCTTAGAGATTATAAAACTAACAGGTGGAAATTCAGTCAGGCAGTTGTTTTTAGGGCAGATAATGTAAAGGAAAACTCAAGAGTCCTGTAAGTTATCAAAATCAGGAATGTGAGTGTAAATATGGCCATGAGGCTTGGCTTGGGTTCTCAGTGAGGAAAAATGACAAGAATAAGGTGGGGCCCTTATGATCGAGGGATAGAACATGTTGTATACCAAAATTGCTTCATGGACACAAGAAGGCAGCAGATTGCAATTTCCACAACCGGGGTATAAAATGGTAACTAGGCTTTAAGAACAAAGCAAGAATTTGAATGTGAGAACTGGGGCCCCAATCATAACTAGGTAAACAGTAAGCCTGACTTGAAGCTAAGTCTCTGAGAATTGGGCTAAAAGTCTTTAAATTCTTACCTAAGTTTAAAATTAGTTTCAACTAACAGAACATGTTTGACCCTTGAAGTATGGATCAAATTATCCAACCTGTGAGGAAAAGAAAGTGGAAGAAACTGAATCTACACAGAGTACTTCACACTCTCGCCTTTTCCTATAGTAATTATACTTTCTTTTTGAAGGATTTAAAAATATCACAATTTTGTGGTAATATATATTCATGTTTAAAAGGTGCAGAGGTAATTACCAGGTTTTATTTTTAGTGTTTCTAAGCTAAGACAAGTTAGTTGATCTTCTCTTTTTATTGCTTAGTCTTAGAAAAAGTTGTATTTCTATTTTTGTTGATAATGCCTACTTAGTGTATGTGTCTTTTATGATAATTTTTATTTATCATTACTTTAAATTGAATATGCTATTTCTAAACCATTGTTCTCTGAAAAGAGCAAAGTATATTCTTTTTTTTTTTTTTAGCAAAGTATATTCATAGTTAACTGTGGCCTTTAACAGAAAAATTTTGCATTACTTTTGTTTTTTAAAATTCTATAAATGTAGTCATTAGTATTTATGGTTCTTTTGGTCCTCATACTTTCCTAATTATTTTATATGCAGTATTTTTCTAATTTCTTTGTAGAATTAGGAAAATAATCATTTTACTAGACTCTCTAAGCAATAAGTTTCCCACTGTTTCAAGACATTTAGGTATACTACCAAGTATAGTATCTATCCTCTAAAATATTAATACCATGCACATATTTAGGCATACCAAGTCTAGAATAGTTCTTAGTGTTATGAAACTACTATGTTTGATTGACAGTACCACTGTTAGGTTCCAGGCAAGAGAGAAACTTGATCTGGGTACTATACTTTTGAGGACCCTGTACATCACAAATACATAAATATATTAAAAACAAAACACAAAAGTGCCCATGTCACTTAGGATCCAGCATTTAGCATTGGTGTAATATGACCTGTAATTTAGACCACTCTTATTGCCATGTATTATCTATTGCTATAAAACAAGTTACTCCAAGTTAGTGACTTAAAACAACAATAACTATATATTATTTTTCAGAGTTTTTTGTGGGTTGAGAATTTGGAAATACTTTATTTGGGTGGGTCTAGCATAGGGTTTCTCATGAGGTTACAGTTAAGATTTTGGGCAACACTACTATCATCTGAAGGCTTGACTGGGGTTGGAGGATCAGCTTGTAAGGTGGCTCACTTGCAGGCCAGCCATGTTGGTGCTAGATGCTGGCAGGCCTCATTGCCTATTCATAGAGACCTCTCCACATAGAACTTGAATGTCTTCACAGCATGGTTGTTGGCTTGCACCATAGTCCATGACAGCAATGTAGAAGGTGTAGTGCCCTTTATGACCTACCCCAGAAGATACACTGTACTTCAATATTCTGTTAGTCATATAGGTGAATCATGAATCAAAATGAGAGCATACTACACAAAGGCATTAATATCAGGAAGTGAGAATCATGGGGGTCCATCTTTGAGGCTGGCTATCACAATTTAATGTCTTTAGGCCTCAGGGAAATTCTTTGTATCTGTGGCCTATAATCTCATGTCCGAACGTCATGAAGCTTTGTAGATGGTGTCACTGCCAAAAATAGAGATAGAAACTGCTCAAGATTGTGGCGAGGATTTGGTCAGGCAGCAGAAGCACTTAGATAAGAGGAAAGATGAATTAATTAACTTATCTAATTCTTTCAGTACGAATGCAATAGAATCCTGTATAATGAAGTACTGTTTCCTGATAATGCAGACTTCTATTTTCTTCCTTCTTTTTGTGTTAGGATTTATGGTTTCAAAGGGAATAGAGTTAGTGCAGTATTTGCAACAGCTGCACCTAGAAACTGAAATATTTTGCATTCTTAAACAATTTATATTACTCCTAAATTTGCATTTAATAATTACAAACACAAAATTCATGAAGAATGATAAAAATTCTTTGCATTTGGAACTAGTTGAATATGAAATACCAAAATGAGGAAGCTTTTAAAATATAGATATTTAATTAGATTAAATTTTTAAAGTTTTAAGTAACTATAAAATTTCTGCTTAGGGTCACAAGCCTATAGTCAAAATGTCAGCGGGCTGCACGATCATCTGGCGGCTTGGCTAGGGAAGAGTTCACTTCCAGCTTCATTCATGTTGTGAGAAAACCTCATTTCTTCAAGGCTATAGAATTGAACCCCTAGACCTTTTGTTGGCTTATGGCTATAGACCAGGTCTTGGCTATAGATTTAGATCCTATGGGCTGACCATAGTTCCTAGAGCTCACTCACAATTCCCTGCCATTTGGGCATCTCCATCATAGCTGCTTATTTTAAAAAGCTCGCAAGGAAAGTTTTTAGCTCCAGGCTGCTAAGATGGAATCTTATATAGTATAATGTAATCATATTGGTGACATCCCATCACCTGTTCTATATTCTGTTAGAATAAGCAGATCATAGGCACACCCTCATTCAAAGGGTGGGTATCACACAAAAGCATGAATAGCAGCAGCAGGAGGTCGGAATCATAGGAAGTCATGGAAGTCAGTCCATTGTACTGATCAAACAGTGGAAAGGAGCAAGAACATTATTCATGACTTGAAGAGATCAAATGAAATCCCTGAAATGTCATATTCTTCATAAAATAAAATTTTATAACTCATCAAAATGATTAAAATGTAAGAAAGAGAATTATGCACAACACAGAACAAACAATGAGACTCTGGCTTGCCCACTAGTAGACAGTTATTACATTGATGAAATTGGCAAATTGGGCAAGAAAGCAAAACTCAAGCTTCCCTATGGATGATAATCCCAGAAAATGATTAATAAATCCTTTGGCAGGAATAAAGGTATTCCTAAGAAAGCACAATTTGATTTAAATTAATGGTTATAATTTTCTACTAGGTAAATGTGAGAGAAAATTTAGTATTTTATATTATAGCAAATTCTCTCAAGTGGAAAAAAAAAACTATAGAAACTTATCTTTTGTATTCTAAGTTCAAAGGCAAAGTGTTTTCTCACTATTGTTCCATGTTTCACAACCAATCCTTTAAGATCAGTTTTTGACAATGGAGACTTGTGACTGCAAACATTTAGGTTCCTAATTAAAGGAACACAGAACCTCTCCTGCATTTAAAAAAAAAAATCATGCATGTAATTACTAGAAATGAAATAACTGATAAATAGTAAACACATGACATATTCAACAACATAAAAACATTGGTATGATGTTTTTTAAAAGAAAATAAATGTCCATTACGTAGATAGATATAATAATGCTTTTTTTGTGGCATTAATTGTGCTATATTTCATATACAGGTAAGTATATCTAGGTTTAATAGGAATTATTTCAGAAATTGATGACCCAATGGTCAATATCTAAGAAGGACAGAAAATAAATAAATGATATCTGTCTAGACAAGAAAATTAAGAATGAAATGAAGGGACACCTGGGTGACTCAGTGGTTGAGTGTCTGCCTTTGGCTGGGGTTGTGATCCCCGGGCCTTGGGGTTGAGTCCCACATCATGCTCCCCAGGGAGTCTGCTTCTCCCTCCACCTAAGTCTCTGTCTCTCTTTCTCTGTGTCTCTCATGAATAGTAAGTAAGTAAGTAAATAAATAAATAAATAGAATGAAATGAAATGTTTATTGGGAAGTTAAGTGAGAGGAGAAATAATACAGAAAAAATTTAAAAGTAGGTATTACTCAGTTTAACTACATTGTCTTAGGAGCAAAGTCAAGTTGAACAGCTAATATTTATTGTAATGTTGAACTGCCAGAAGAATAGAACGTTGAAATTAATAAGTTTTCCATTACTTATTATGCTAGTGCAGATTTTGTGGTAAGTGAAGAATTGATCATAGAATTGATCCTCCCTTTTCTCCCCCTGGAGGGGGGGAAATCACTAGTTTTATGGAAAACTGAACTGGAGAGCAGCTCCTCCTACTGGGTGAGGATGGAGCCACTCATTCCCAAATAACGTATCTTCTAGGCAATCCTGAGAGAGTCCCCAAGGATGTTTTCAGTAGTCTGTCTCAACTAGTTCAGACTGATTGTGTCTTCATTTTTTAAGAAAAACTGTTGGGATCTAATTCACATACCATAAAATTCACTCTTTAAAATGTACAGTTCAGTGGTTATTATACTGACAGAGTTGTGTAGCTGTCACATTAATTTTAGAACATTTTCTTCACCCAGAAAGAAACCCTGTACCCATTAGCAGTCACTGCCCAATTCTCCCTGCACCACCAGCCCTAGGCAACCAATAATCTGTTTTCTAATGTCTCTGGATTTGCCTCTTCTGGATATTTCATGTTAATGGAATCATGCAGTATGTACCCCAGTCTTTATGATTTCATTGAACTTTCTGAAAAACCTACTTATGATCTATCTAAAAAATCAATCATCTCTCATGTTTCAGATTTATTACAGAATTTTTCCTCCACTTTTTCCATTACCTGCACATCATAAATACTTTGAAATACCCTTATTAGCTCATACCAAATAGTATGATGTATTGCAGATATGTGAGCTTGTTGACAACAGAATTTGACTTCCAAGGACAATGAAAGCAAAACGCCTGCCTGAACTTCAACTGACTTTGAAGAGGGTATGGCTACAATATGTTTGACTACACAGATGGTTTTTGCATTATCCTCTGATTACAGAATAAGAAAAACTTCTAGTATGGGTTAACGATGCCTTAGAAGCATCACACTTTTTTTTTTTCCTATTGCTAAACTATCTTTTAAATTTAGCCCATTTGTATTTGTACTGGTAACCAGTGATTTTTGACAATATTTTAAATATGTATTAAATAACTGATTTACCTAAATAAAGAGATTATAAGACTCTAATGATGTACTTTTATTTCTGGGAGTCTTTTTCTTTTTTTAAGATTTTTTTTTATTCATGAGAGACAGAGAGACAGAAACATAGGTAAAAGAAGAAGCAGACTCCCTCCAGGGAGCCTGATGCAGGACTTGATCCCAGGATCCCAGAATTATGACCTGAGCCAAAGGCAGACACTCAACCACTGAGCCATCCAGGTGCCCCTTATTTCTGTTAGTCTTACAAAAATTTTAAAAATGAATAATATTAAAATGTTGATGATGATCTTATAAATTATTTCACAAAGTAGTTGTTAAAAAGTGAGCTTTTAAAGTTGATAAATCTAGTGGCAAATATTTAGAGAAGAATTGTAGTATATAAAGTAAGAGTAACCAAGTAATTGAGTTATTTTGCAAAAGGATGTATAATAAGTAAGTGTATTACTTACTACCCTTCATAGTTTACAGTGTAGAATCCACAGTAGGCACTGGAGAAGCTTGATTTTCAGTCGCACCACATTTTATGGTTGCAGTATTTATGTGCATTGTGGCTTTCCCCAATAACAAAGTACTTAAATGATTTGTTATATGTTTATCATATCTTGAAATGATGAGCTAAAATATGCAGTGTAGAATAGGAGAAAGAGCACGGACTCTGCATTCAGACTTCCTCCATTCCAATCTCAGTTGCACTCATCACTGGTGGAGTGCAAGTGACAAGCTCTCTGTGCTTTAGTTTTCTCAACTGCAAAGTGAGGATAGCATTCATTGATTTGACTTGTTAGGAAGATAAAATGAAGTAGTATGTATATAATAAAGCGTTTAAAGACCTTAACACATGGTAAGTGTGCTAAGTACATGCTTAAATAATATTAGCCATTTCATTCTTTGTGATTTGGGTCTAGGAATGGCAAGAAATAATGGAGATAACTAATGAATTGGTCAGAGAAATCTTTGTTACGTTCCCTCTTATTCAGTGATCCTTTATATTGTGACGAACAAATGTTTATTTTCTCCAACTTAGTTTTTTGTATATATTATGTGGCATGTAAAATAATTTTTGTAAAATGTAGAAATATTATACTGAACAAAATCAATGAAGTATTTAAAAAAAACAAATACAAGTTTTTGTTGTACTACAATTTAGAGGTTATGACTTTCTTATCTGTGTTGGCTTCAACGGCCATTCTTCTTTCTTCCCTGGGCCAGGGTTTTCCAGGTGACTTTGGAGACAGAGGCCCTGCTGGCCCTGATGGCAGTCCTGTGAGTACATTAGTACATTGTGATGGTCCAGCCTTGCAATCTGACATCACTCAGACGCCACAGCACCTGCACTTGCCATCCTCATTATGACATCCAAATAAGCACTATTGGCCAGACAGTTTTGATGTCTCTGTACACATTTCTAATTTGTAAAGACACAAATGTTATAAGTAAATTCTGTCTTGGGAGACAATCATTAAAATTAATTATTGTGACTGTTAAATGTAACTGCTTAAGTAAAATATTAGAAATAAATGATCATAATACTGACATATGTTTTTGCAATGAGGGGGAAGACTTTCATGTACATGAAGATACTAACAAGCCTCATGTAAAAATTTGCTCTTAGTGATAGCTCTTTTTTACTCAAGCCCGTCATGGATCTACGTGACTTTGGGTATTTGTTTGTAGAGAAATCTCCTTTGAGATTATTCAGCTATTATTTTCAGATTAGGGAGTTGCCATTCTATAATTAGTTTAATTATATTATCAAGGAATAATGATGGATTTTTTTTTTGACATTAGATTTTTTTTTTAATTCTCAAAGAACATCTATCACTTCCTTCTAATCTATTCCATAAGATCTTAAGGTGAATTAGAGTCAATCACTAAATCCTTATAGCCTAAATTAGGAATAGTTCCTATATTTAGATATAGGTAAAAATTACTAGTATTTATACGTAAGGCATTTGAAAGTAGTTTCTTTTTAATTCATTTTTCTAAATTAAAACTTCTTTGATTTATTCAGTTAATTTAGCCAGAGTTTTATTTGTTGTAGTCTTGGCAGATGAGAGTAGAACTGATTTCCAAATAAATTGTTAAAAACCTGAATGATGTTTTAAGGAGAATGTTTACCATACTTTTCTTGCCCTTGATTCTGGGAAGCTTTTCATTTCAAGAGTAATAAAGTAAGCATTATTTACTTGTTCCTTTAATTAATTTACGTCCTTGCATAACTAACTGTGAAGCCATCTTATTTAATGTTTTTGTCAGTTAAATATACATGAAGTTTGTTAGGGTTGGGGTCTTCCCATATTTAAAATATTTCTTTTTGAAAGCTGCTCTTTACTTAAATATAGTGCATCTTGAAGAGTCTTTTCAGGCTTTAATATCTTTTATAACATAAGAATAAACTGGATATTTTAGTTTATTGGCTTATAATTCTATTTTTTACTGTACCTTATTTTCAAAACAGAACTTGAAATGCAACAAAGGCAGAGGGACTGTTCCTGTACTTTGTGTCATGTAAATAATGTAACAGTGCCATGGAGTGAATTAGGAATGATCATAATGGTTATAATGACAGGTTCAAAGGATCATCACAAATCTATTGGAAAAATTAATATTGATAATTTAAAATCTCATTTATTGTATACATAATTAATGATATTGGCAATTTCTTACATTTGTGAGAAAATTTATAAAACCTTTTATACATTATGACAGTTTTCATTGTGATCTCTACTAGTGAGAACAAATGTTATTACTCCTTTTTTTTTTTTTAAGTAAGCTCCATGCCCACTTTTGGGCCCAGAGCAGGGCTTAAACTCACAACCCTGAGATCAAGACCTGAGCTGAGATCAAAAGTCAGACACTAACAAACTGACCCTCCCAGGTGCCCCCAAATGTTATTATTCCTATTTTATAAATGAGAAAAGTGAAGTGTAGAGAATTTAAATATTATGCTTCAAGAATGGGTAGTGTTTTAAATCATCTGAAAATGCTCCTCTAACTCCATATGCTGACCACCCATTTATATATATATTATACATAGGTTGGTTGTATCTACAATCCTGATGATTTATAGGATTTACTTCCTTTATTAAATACATAAAAGACACAGAACAATCTATATCCTAGGCTAGGTGGTAGTCCTGGCTTCCAAAAACTTGGAGCCAAGGGCATTTTTGAAGAACATAAACTACCACCAGAGATTTGCACTCCTTAGGAGGATGCATAATGTAAAATTTGATATATATTTTTTTTCTGGAAGTATTTGGTTTGTCTTTAGAAAATACCCTTAGTTGTTTGCAATTATATTTAACCAACTGTGTACATTTCTTTTACATAGGGTCTTGTAGGTAGCATTGGTCCTCCTGGATTTCCTGGGCTTAGAGTAAGTATCAAGCATTAAAATTCCTATAAAATACTGTGTTTATATTTGTTAGATGCATTTTAAAATCTTTAGAAAAATTAGATGTTTCAATGTCATTGTTGGATATCAGCCTTGCTCAAATGTATTTTCCCACCAGTTACACAAATTAGACCAGCATTATGAGTCAAAAAATTAAACTTTATGATAGCCTAAAACAACAAATTTCTACAGATTTATGTGTACATATGTATTTATGTCTGTCTCATTAATAGATACTTAAGACTCCGTTTCTTCAAAAGTATGGCATCAAACAGCCACTTCTCTCCTTTGAAAGGCTTTTATACCATCTGGCCTGCATAGATACAGATAGGTCTAAATATCATGCCATACCATATCATAGAACATGGTAACTGTAGATTTCCAGAATAAAATTGAATTGATAGTTGGGAAACATCTTGAACAACAGACTGTAGTTGCATTTCACTAGTGCTGCTAAACATTTTATTTTATTTTTAAAAAGAATTTATTTATTTATTTATTTATTTATTTATTTATTTATTTATTCATTCATTCATTCATGAGAGACACAGAAAGAGAGATATAGAGAGAGACAGAGACCTAGGCAGAGGGAGAAGCAGGCTCCATTCAAGGAACCTGATGTGGGACTCAGTCCCAGATCCTGGGATCATGCCCTGAGCCAAAGGTAAGACGCTCAACCACTGAGCCACCCAGGTGTACCTGCTGCTAAACATTTAATACCTAATTCATTATACTAGGGGCACCTGTGTAGCTCAGTCGGTTGAGAGTCTGCCTTTGGCTCAGGTCATTCTCCCGGGGCCTGGGATTGAGTCCCACATAGGGCTCCCTACACAGTCTACTTCTCTCTCTCTCTCTCTCTCTGCCCCCCTCCCCTGCTTGTGTGTTCGCTCTCTGTCAAATAAATAAAATCTTAAAAAAAATAACTTATTAAACTAAAAGTGTGATTGTATTATTTGTCCAGTTAATAATTTTTTATTCAGTGAATTTAACTCTGAGTTTTACTGGAGTTTCTGATGTAGGCAAAGTAAAATTTAGTAAAAGCAATTCTGTGGAGACCAAAATAATGCACTCCAGATATGTAGTTATCAGATAAATTTTAGATTATTCACTAAAGCAAACAGGTGGCTACTTATGCCATAACTTCATAAATATATTTATCTCAGTCACTTAAAGTTCACGGCAGGGATGTAAGTTGCAGATATTTTATATAAATTTAGAGCCATGTGGTTTAATAGTCAGCTGAGCTAAAGGCAAGATTGACATACTTTTATGCAATGTAAGGAGCCCAATGAAAATAGAATCTTACAAGTAAACTATGTGTATCCATATAAAAATAGGAAGTGACCATGGGCAGAGGTAAGATTTTCCCCCAAAATCAGCTTACAGCTTGCTCTAACACATCAAGTAAGTAATTGAACTCCAGAGTTTTATGCCATAAATTACAGCCACAATTATTTGTAGTTTGAACTTGAACACACACCTTTTGAGTCTAAATTTAATGTTTTTTCCCCACCTAAACTGCCCCAAGGCAGAAGGTGACAACTTGACCAAAGGAATACATCAAGAGTTCAGTTACTGAAACTATTGTAAAAATCAACATAACTTTTAACTTGCCATTTGGGGTTGGCAAGAGTATAATTAAGAGTCAGAGAACCTGAATGAGTCTGGGATATTTAAACTTTTCTTTTACATAATAATATTCATATACTAATAATGAAATTAGCAATAGAGGCTCACTTTAAAAAAAAAGATTTATTTATTTTTTAGGGACAGAAAGAGAGAGAGAGGGAGGGAAGGGCAAAGAAGAGAATCTCCAGCAGACTCCCTGCTAAGCACACAGCCCAACACAGGGCTTGCTCTTGTGACCCTGAGGTCATGGCCTGAGCCAGAACCAAAGATTGGATGCTTAACCAATTCTTCCACCCAATCACCCTAATAATAGCTCACTTTTATTTAGTATTTTCTATGTGCTAGTCATAGTGCTAGGTCATTTAATTCTCAGAACAAGCCAAGGCCACTCAGTTTCTGAGTGATAGTTTCTATTGAAGCCAGGTGATCTAAACTAAAGCCCAAAATTCTACCCATATGTCATGCCACCTCCTTAAACTTATAGTACCTTAAAATATATGCCATTTATCTTACGAGATTTCTTTAGGCTTCCTGAGAAGCTCTATGCAAAGGTGGAACCCAAAAACCCAAAGGACCAGTTTTTTTTTTTTTTCTGAGAACTTAGGATAGGATTAAACCTGTAGGCAATAGTCAGTGGCCTTTCCAATGGGGGAAGGAAAGGAAATTGGGGAAGGTAGTTGGATTCCAAAGATATTCCTTACACATGCTTCACTTACCTATCAGTTGGTTAGCTCAGAAGCTTCTGCCATTATGCTGAAGTTTAAGACCAAAATCTTAGCAGGTCTAGTCTGTTTTGATTTTTAACTGCATCTTCAGACATACCTTGTGCACTGGCAAAACTGTTTATTCTCAGGTGCCACGCAGCTTTCCTATGATATGGCCTTTGCATTTGAGCTTGTTGGTCTACCTGAAACACTTAACCTTCACTTTTCTACCTAGTAGTTAACTCTTACTCGTTTTTCAATTCCAGGATTTAGCACAGTTCCAACACACAATAGTGCTTAGTAAAATCAACTGGTTGGGGTTTTTGTTTTGTCCTTTCTCTTTCTCAATTTACTCTTTAGTTAATGGGAAGAGATTTCTTTTCCACAGAATAGAAAATGCCTAATGATACTAACAGTCATCTTTGTAATCCTCATCTCTACATCGATATGTATAGTACTTCATACTTTTCAAAGTACTTTCACATACATATCTCATTTGTTCCTCGAGTAGATAGAGCAGGTATTATTACCTGTTTTACATTTATTAAATTTTTAAATCAGCATGAGCACCTGCTTGTCTATCAAATGATGAACTAGATGCTAGGCCTAAAAATACAAACAAGATTTCTGTTTTTGGCAACATTATAATCTAATGACATAAAAGGAAAAATAGGTGACATCATACGATTTGATCACTGCTATAATGGACAAAAACCACTGAAAAAGGTGCAATTTATGTTATCTTGAGAGGGGAGGCTTCGCAGAAAAGATGTGTTTTAACTGTATCTTGAAGATTGTGCATGGATGGAGAGGAATAGATAGGAAATGGGCTCTTTAGGCAGAAGAATGTCTCTTTAAATGCACAGAAGAGGTGAAAAAATGCAATGTTTGGGCAATGGAAAGAGGAGCAGTAGGATTGTAGCCTAGGAAGTATGGGGGGATGGGAGTAGAATGGAAGAAGGAGAGGTTATGAAGATAATTGGGAAAGATTTGCATAGAACATTTATATTTCATAGTAAACAGTTTTGCTTGCTCTGTTTATCTGCAAGCACACATCTGCTTGTTCCCTTACAGGAAGCAAGTTTCTGACAAGAGAGGAGACGGCTTTCTCTAAATGATTTTTTCTTACAGATGATTGTCACTTGCTTTCTTAATTAGTGATAGTGATTATGACTTGTGAGTATGGGTGGGTGTGGTTGGAAAGCCTGAAGAGGAACCCACAGTCTTCTCTATAGCGTGCTCACTCATAGGAGCCCAAATTGGCTAGCAGCTGCTGGTTTTATGTGAAGAACCTATCCTTGGGTCTCTGTTTCTTTGACTCACTTTGATTCAAAAATTCTTTATTATTTCTGACTGTGTGGGAGGCTCTTCTGCCTTTGGTGTTGTATCCCAGACACCCTCAGCTAAGCTCCCACGCATGGAAGTATTTCTCCTGTCTGCTCCGTCTTCTCATGGAAGAGGAGTGTGGTAAGCAGCGAGTGCTGAAGTCTTTTAGATTATCCTTGTGTAACCAAAAACTGCTCTTAGCTTATCACGGGTTGCTTTGAGAAAGCTGTTTTTTTTCAGGACTAGGATTTTCCACACGATTTGTAACATACCACAAAATGTTTGCTGCTTCTTGGAGGTTTTTATACCCATGCTATTTTAATTATTGATTTCCTATTTTACTAAATCTTTATAACATGTATATTCTTTGATATCTCTCCACACTTACTATATTGTGATATTTCTTCTAGAGTCACTAAAAAGTAAAATAGTAGATTGTGCACACAAAGTACATTCATCTGATTAGTTTATGCAGTCTTCTATTTAACTAACCAAAGTTAATATTATTGCCTATAGAAAAAAACCCAACAGGATGACAACGAAATGTTTGCTTATTTGTTTATAAGATATTTTTCCATACTTACATAGATTATTACTGCATAATTTCCAGACAGAAATGTTTATTGTATTTTTTGAAACTCTCATTATTTTTAAAGCTATGAACTTTGAATAAACTAGCCTCTGTAATTATGAGAGCAATTGTTTCCTACTGACAGAATTTGTCTGTGATATATTAATATTGCAATCTATTCATTAACTTGGAAAGTATTACTCTTTTCTTCTCACAGTCTCATATATGTCAGGATTAAACATGCTAGAAATAATTTATCTCCGTTATATTTCACAGACTTTAGGACTCACTCAAAAGTAAAGATGTCATATTTTCCATTCTGAAATTTGTATTATATAAATGTAGACTATTAGCAATGCTCTGTTATGTTGGGAGATTAGAGCTCTAGAATCACTGTTTAAGGTTTTTTTTTTTTCTGAAGTATAATTAACATACAGCATTATATTAGTTTCAGGTGTACAAAATAATCATTCAGTAATTCTGTACATTAATCAGTGCTCATCATGATAACTGTACTCTTAATCCCATTTATGTATTTCAGCCACCCCCCCAACTAACCTCTAGCAGCTACAAGTTCTCTGTATTTAAGAATCTGTTTTTTTGTCTTTTTTCTTTGTTCATTTGTTTTTTTTATTTTTTTAAGATTTTTAAAAATTTATATATTCATGATAGACACACACACACACACACAGAGAGAGAGAGGGTCAGAGACACGGGCAGAGGGAGAAGCAGGCTCCACGCCAAGAGCCCAATGCTGGACTTGATCCGGGGACTCCAGGACCATGCCCTGTCCCAAAGGCAGGCGCTAAACCACTGAGCCACCCAGGGATCCCCTGTTGATTTGTTTTGTTTTCTAAATTGCACTTATGAGTGAAATCCTATGGTATTTGTCTTTCTCTGTTAATTTCACTTAGCATTTTAACCTCTAGGTCCATCCATGTTGTTGCAAGTGGTAAGATCTCTTTTTTATGGCTGAGTAATATTCCTGTTGTGTGTGTATGTGTGTGTGTTTGTATACCACATCTTCTTTATCCATTCATCTATGGATGGACACTTGAATTGCTTCCATACCTTGACTGTTGTAAGTAATGCTGCCATAAGCATAGGATCCATACATCTTTTTGAATTAGTGTTTTCTTTGGATAAATGGTAGTAGTGGAATTACTGGATCAGATGTTAATTCTTTTAATTTTTTGAGGAAGGTCCATATTGTTTTTCCACAGTGGCTCCACCAACTTGCATTTCTGCCAACGTGTGCAAGGGTTCATTTTTCTTCACATCCCCACCAACACTTGTTATTTCTTGTCTTTTTGGTTTTGGCTATTCTGACAGGCTCTTCAGTATTCATTTCATACTTTATTTCAAAACTATTATGTGCCAGTTATTATGCTGGATCTGGGAAATAAAATCAATGATCATGCTTCTGCTATCACAGAATGCACAGACTAGGAACATAGGAAATAAAGTACAGTGCAATATATTCACCAATACAGTAGAAGACCATTCCAGTATTGGTAACTATACCCTTAAAAGCTTTGAGCATGTGATAAACAGAGAGCATGTTCAGAGAATGGAAAATAGTCAATTGTGGCTAGAGTGTGGGATTTGGAGGAGGGAAAAGTAAAAGAAGAGTAGGTAGTGAGGGCCTGGGATGCTTTCTTAAGAAATTTGGTAAAAGGGGCAACACTTTTAGTATTGCCACAAAATACACCTTTAGAAGTTTTTTAATAGTTGGAAACCATAAAAAGGAGGTTTAAGGCAACTTGTTCTTTGAAGATGAAGGATGATACAGAAGCTAGGCACAGAGAGAGGTAGCAAGAGAAAGAAGGAAAATGGAAATGTCAGTGTCACAAAAAATGTAAGTGATCCCCAAGCCATTTTTTTTTTCAAATTTTACTTTGCAATACCCTTATTGTGACTATTGTCCTTTGTCTTCTAAGATGATGTATTTGAGGAGTTCTTCTAAATCACTTGCTTGCAGGAGGTGATAGTGGTTGTTATGTTTTTGAGGAATCTTGAATTGGAGCATTAAACTGAGAACTTGTTGGTGACTGTCTTTTTCATCTTCTTTCCTCCACACAACTTCAGTGTCTGTGTACATGTTATGTTCGACAAATGTTAAATAATGAATGAATGACAGGGAAGTCCAGTAGACTAGAGTCTTTTATTCAGTCTCAGTTTACCCCAAAATTATGGTAAATTTTATAATTCTGCAAATTTCAAATCATGAAATGAAATCACTGGAATCCCTGGAACATAGTAACTGCCCAATAAATCCTGAATAAAAGAGTGAAATAAAAATAGAAGAGGATCAAATGAAGTATATATTGAATACCTCCTGGGAATGTGGCACTAAAATATTTCCCTTATCTTCAAGACATTATCTAGTTGGAGAAATATTTCAAGATGAATGTCATGGACAGTTAAGCATTATAGGAAATAAAGGAAGGGGAGGATCCTTGTGGACTAGACTGGTATGAATAGACTTCGGGGAGTAGGATGACTCACTAAAGTTTCAAATATTAAAAATGTGGAGAGGAAAAGAAGTTGTGGAAGAACAAGGCACATGTGGGAGCTTAGTGAGATGAAATGTTCTTAATTAGCTAATTAATTAATTTTACCATATTCTCTTTCCAATCCTAGTGGATATTTAATGATGCCTTTCTGTCTTACTGCTTTTCAGGGCAGTATTGGCCCTATTGGACCACTTGGACCTTCTGGAATTCCAGGCCCAATGGTATGTCTCTATTTGCATAATGGATATTTCCCTTTAATTTCTCTATGATATCATAAAATATCACTTTTTTTTATAGGGTCTTTCCGGGAATAAGGGCCTACCTGGAATCAAAGGTGATAAGGTGATTTAAATATTTACATTATCATAGAAATAATTTCTTATCACATTTATTTATTTTTTTAGTCAATACAATTTATCAAATATTTTGTTTCTAAATATGAGATCTAATCTGTACTGTCAATTATACAATTTTCTCAGAAGTACTAAAAATAGAGAAACTATTCTTCTCTAATTAATACTTTTTAATATTATTATGTTTGTGTTGCTTACATGACTGTATGAAATTGTGCTTTCTAGGGTGAACAAGGCATTATAGGAGAGCCAGGAGAACCAGGGTATCCTGGAGACAAGGTAACTTTTTTTTTTTTTTTACCATTAAGTTTATATAAATACAAAAGTTCAGTGAAAAAGTATAAATTCTTTGAAAGGATTGGAGTAATGATTATTTTAGCTATGTAGTTTATTAGGATATGGTATCAAAACTGGTTTTACACATCTTGTTTGAAGTGATTTTCTCAAAGTTTTTAGATTAACTCTATGAATTTTTTAAGTAGTTTGTAAATAGAGGCATAACTGCCTTTTGTGGTATAATAGCTCTCATCTTCTGTTATTCTCTTCCTGAAGGGTGCTGTTGGTGTTTCAGGACCACCAGGAATGAGAGGAAAGCCAGGGCCTTCAGTAGGTTTGAACTTTTGCTCTGCTTTTTCCAATTAACAAAGTATATATCATGGCATGAGTCTTTGACACTTGTTGGTATTAGTGGAATATAAGAAGTAGGATATAAACCTACCAGTCTGGCATTCTTTCTCTTCAGTTTTAGGGTACAGTTAATCCAGGTTTTCAACTCACATTCCATTCTTCCTGCCACACCCTCATGCCAGGCCAAAACCAAGTTTCTGTGAGCCCTAAAGGTCTCGTTTGATCAGTTATGGATAGTATTTAAAGTTAACAATGGATATTTATGGTAGAAAATACAAAATACTTTGAATAATTTAATTTTTCCAAATATCTTTCATTCCAGCATATTTCATTAAAGAAATATCATGAACTCTGCCTCTCTCTCTGTCTCTCTCATGCATAAAGTAAATAAAATCTTAAAAAAAAAAAAAAAGAAATATCATGAAGAAAAGGTAGCATGCCACACTCTGTGGGCACAAATATTCTACTTCTTTGGCTTTTTTTTTTTTTTTTTTAACCTTTAGGCATCAATTAGTTGGAGAAAAAAAAAGAGTATCTTATATTTGCAGTTAACATGAAACCCAACTCAAACTAAAATTACTAATTAAAATCACTTAAATAATGGTTAAAACATGAGTTAAAAGTATGTCTCTCTACACTGAAAGTCATAATAATTACTATAGCTAAGATTTATTGAATGTTTACAAAGTACTGGTCACAATCCTGAGGTCTGTACCTCTAATTTAATCTTTACAAAAATCATATGAAGTTGGTACTATTATTATTCTTATTTCACAGATTAGGGAAACTGAGATACAGAGTTAAAATAATTTGCCCAAGTTTCCTTAGTTAGTTGCTGGTCACTTGGGAAAACCTAGGTAATCATATATGTCAGAGCTCAGACACTTAGCCACTCAACACTGTGCTCAACACTGTGCCACACTGTTGTAGGATTTAATATTTTAAGATTGTTTTAGCATTTCAATATTGATTACAACTCAAGGTGAAAGTGCTTGTAGATAGAAAAAGGTAGATGGAAAATTATAATTTATTAAGGTAACATTATAACATATATTTTAAAAAAGAGTGTCATTCCCTGAGCAAATCATCGTGTTTCCCTGTCTCCTCCCATCTAAGGCTTGTTTATTTTTTGTCAGAGGAAGCAGTATCAAGTTATATGCCTCATTCTGTATGACTTCTAAAAGTGACAGCATTTCATATACATCTCTCAGGAATTATTTATCCCAAAGAACAATTCTCAGTGTCTTTTTGTCAAGTGACATGCTGGTGGTAGGCTTCACTAGTTTTGTGCCCTGGACTCAGAGTTAACCTGGCCAGTCATGTACCCAGACTCATGCTCTGGAGTTGAATCTCAAAAATTCCAAGGTAAATAAATAAGGGGCATAAGAATAGGTCATGAAACTAACAAAAACCTTCTGTTTTTCAATGATTATTCTCATCATGTAACAGGAACTTACAATATCTGCAGTGGTTTGTAAAAGTAAGACCCTAGACTTCTTCCATCCTCATTGTTCATAACATGAGGGTTTTCTTTCAACACACTTTCTAAGGTCAATATTATGTAATAAGTGGTATCAATATTATTGTTATACTTTACAATTGATTACTTAAGAAAACTAAAGTCATCTATCATGCTTATACAAAGTAAACCTTTTTAATGTCTCCTTTACTTTTTGCTACAGTTTATGTTGATAGTATGTTTATCATAGGGCAGAGGGGATACACTGCTCTGAGAAAGAAGAGACTTAGATTTTAATCCCAGCTCTGATACTGATTTGCTATGACCTTGAGCATTTGACCACTGTGATATTCAGTTTCTTGTTTAAACTGGGAGTCAGACTATATTATATTTAAGTTTCCTTGCAAATCTGTGACTTTTTAGTTCTCTTTCTCGGTGATGCTTACCAGTATTTCTCTAGTCTAAACTAAAGGAAAGGTGGAGAGCCTGTTTCACCTTTAACATAATGTCTTAAAACTTCATATTATTTTTTCCTGGAATAAATCACCAGAAGCAACACTAACGTGATTTTTTAGGGCCGTGATACAGGGAGCATAAGGTGATAAGAGTGAGGGGTTTACTTACCCATTTTGTACCTTTCTATATTATTTTAATAAAAAAATACATTTTTAATGTCATTGGGGATTACTTTCATAGGAGTTAGTTGGCCATTTTTTGTTTTATCAAGACTTTGAAAAATATATGCATCAGACTGAAGATAGGAGAGAGACTTATGAATTAATATTTGTGAGTCTTTAGTGTCTCACTTTATCACTTGTTTGTATGTTATTAATAGAAAAATAGAGATTTGACCTGGAAATCTCCTAATTTTGAAAGGAGACACCGAGTCTGTTATATTAAAAAGAAATTATCCAAGTTAATGCCTATCTAAATCATTTGTTCACTATCATGAAAAGAATATCAAAGTCATAAGGATGTCTTTATTTTATATCTCCTACTTTTGGTTGCTTGTTTTCTAAGATGCTGGAGTTAGTGATACTTTTCTTTCCAAATGAGTCTAAGTTGTAACACTGAGAGAAGACTTACAGAATAAAAGAAAGAATGTCCTGATCTGAAAGGCTTTTTATGTTTTGCAATAGGGAATCTTTCACACTATAAGTATTTAAAATCCAGAGATAACTACCAATGAGAAGTTAAGAAATATTCTTTCCTTAAAATAAAGCAAAGATAATTATTATGTCTTTCCACATTTTTAACTAGAAGTTGTCAGTTATAGAAGTTTACTTAATCATTACTCCATTGTCTAAAATTTACCTGAAAACTCAGTTAAAAAAAAAAAAAAAGACTTGACATTCAAGGAAACTACCAGTTGAAAAATTTCAAAATGAAGATTTATTCTGAAGAAAGTAATTTTTCCAAAATTTGTATTTTTAAACATCTGGTTGTCAATTAACTTTTCTGAAAACAGAGACCTAGGGAATCCTATTTTTCCTCAAAACCTATAAATTTAGCTCCTTGTTTGGTTTTGGCCACCAGAGGTCTCCAGTGAGAGCCCTATCTTTAGAGAAATACCATTTTAAGAATTTGACTCCTAGATACTGATTATGATGAATTATGATTTTGTTCCTTTAGGAGAACTTAAATCAAGTTTTATGTAACACTTCATTGCTTTTTTCTAGATTTGATTGCAGTAGTTATATTGTGTACTGTTTTATATCCGGATACCCGAATACCTAAGGACTGTATGAGAATGGCTTAAGTGGTTATGGAAAACTGAGCTTTACTTCTTGAATCATGGATAAACACATATTGTATCCTGTAATTGTATGTAATCTGAGACCTATTAAGTCAAATTTGAAACTCATATAGAAACTTAGTGTGACAGAAATAATTTTAATTCAGTAGTTTCTTGTTGTTGTTGTTTTATGAAAATAAGGGTATCAGACAACTGTCTCCTTTCATCTCTTGAGAATATGACCAGCCTTCTCTGGTTTCAGGCTTTCTGACCATTTTTCTCTCCACTGAACTTCCTCTCCAGCTCTAATTTCACGCTGTTAACCCAAATGTCAGAAAATGGCTTCAGAGATACTGAAAACAAATCCTCAACATTTTAATTTAATGATCCAAACAATCTAGGAATTTTAGGTATCCAAGAGAGGAAAGGATGTGAAAGGAAGGAATAAAGGTTACAAAATTGGTTAACATTTATTTCCAGGCACTGTGTAAGCTAAGCACCTTAAATATATTATCTCATTTAATCCTCACAATTACCCTGTTACAATGTTAGTACTTGTTATCATTATTATTCCTATTGTTAAGAAAACTGAGCCTAAGAAAGATTTAGCAGCAGAGATTTAAATCCAGATGATTCTAAATTATTAACCCAGGCGGCCTCTTGTAGTATCAAAGGAGAAGGGAATTTTCAAGGACAATCCCAGACTCTGGCTGATTATGGAAACATCTCCACATCTAGAGTCCCCAACTTTGTTAAGTCAAATTTTATTGCCTTATCTCTGGGTAACAGACACATATCCATGCTTTTTTTTTTCTTGATTTGAGCACTTGACTCAATTTGTTTGTATCTCTAAGATTAGGAGTAAACATATATTATATCCACACACATTTTATTTAAATAAGTTTTCCACAGTGATGATGGTTACAAATTAAGTCCTTCTGAATGGCAGTTACAATTCTGTTTGACACAATATATTGACTGTTGTTTGCTGAAAAGTCATTATAATTTTGTGTGGCATAATACATTGAGTTCTGTTTGCTTACTATACATCTATTTCCATTTCATATTGTATTTATTAGATTAATGCTTACAATTTTATCCCCACCCCTATTTTAGGGCCAGGTGGGTGACCCAGGACCCCAAGGACCATGTGGCCCTCCAGGACCAGAGGTAAAATGTTAGTTGGAAAATAATAAATTTGAAACAAAAGTCATAATAATTAAACTTGATTGTAAAACATGTTTTTATATAATAGGCTTAAGAAAGATTCTCATTAAAATTTACATCTTTGTAAATAGTTTGGACTAATTTTTTTTCTACTATAGCAAAAGGTATGCATCAGTGATCCCAAGGGAATAGAAAGGTATTAGCCACATTATAGTCCTGATTTCATCACAGCTGGTTTATTTGTTCACCACAACTATTAATAACACATACTTGGGGTATGAAATCAAATTTTGGGATAAAGTCCACTTAATTTTTAATATGAAATGCTTCTAATTTTTGCTGTATGCATATATCATTTGGATCTCATATTCTAGAATAAATATAGTTAAGTCTGTAGTACATTTATCAAATTTGCTTGTTTATTCTTCAGAATTTTGACTTTGGCTGAATATTTGCTGTAGAGTTTCTTTTTGTTCCCTGCAAGTTCACATAGAACACATGTGAAATCAATTTATGATTGATTTTAAATCAATAAATCAATTTATGGAGCACCTGGGTGGCTCAATCGGTTAGGCGTCCACCTTTGACTCAGGTCATGATCCCCACATTGGGCTCCCTGCTTGAGCCTGCTTCTCCTTCTCCCTCTACTGCTCTGCCTGCTTGCGCTGTCTTACTTTCTCTGTCAAATAAATAAATAAAATCTAAAAAAAAAAAATCATTTCATGCATCAAAGATACATGCCACATGGAGATAAAGCTTCTAGGGGATCCCTGGGTGGCTCAGCAGTTTAGCGCCTGCCTTTGGCCTGGGGTGCGATCCTGTAGTCCTGGGATCGAGTCCCGCGTCGGGCTCCCGGCATGGAACCTGCTTCTCCCTCTTCCTGTGTCTCTGCCTCTCTCTCTCTCTCTGTGTCTATCATAAATAAATAAATCTTAAAAAAAAAAAAAAAAGCTTCTGAAGCTCACTCTAGTTTAGAAATATAAGCCAAAAAATACATGTACATACACATATAAATACACAGAAACATCTAATTCAGAATCATAGATACAGTAGTAAAGCTAAGAAAATGAATTTGGCTTCAGAATAAATCAGAGCAATGAATAGTGTCAGAGCAGTAGATGGAATTTCTAGAAATAGCACTCTACCGATGTTTTCTCCCTCTCTTGGTAAACCATAAAATCTACTTCTTACCCTGCAGCTCTTTCAGGTTTGGCTGATTTCTTCAGCAAATGCCTATTCTTACTTACTGTCTCATTTAAAAACACATTGGATATTGATAAAAAATCTAAAAAAAACTATGTTTACCTAGTTTTATTAATAAGGAGATAAAATACAGCAATATATTGATGTTCGCATTCTGGGAAGAAGGAAATTGTTTTGAGAAACTGAAGCAGTTATTAACAGATTATTAAAATAGTAACTAACACATTAATATGTTTATATCTTTTATGAGCCTGTATGCTTTTAATAATTTTTTCATAAAAACCTCCCTGGAATGAATTCTGTTTACCTGTCTTCTCATACTGAGGATACAGAACATAATTTGTTTTTTATTACCTTTAAAGATTATTTTTATGAACATAGATTGTTCTGTTGTACTTTTGTTACAGATAGGATATATGCTAGGGAGTACAGTGTCACCTCATTTTTATCTGGTTGGAATAATTTTCTTTTTTTTCCTAAAGCCAGGACAAAGGATCCATGGGCTATGTTTTTACTTACTACTTGGTCTTCCAGAGATGTTTCTTTTTTCTCTGTTGCCTTTGAGATTTTATGATTTGCAATCATCATTCAAAACATTGTCTCATTGTGTTTGATTTCTGTACTACTAATACAAGGTCCTGAGCTGACCCTTGTCAGACTAGTCTCATTCTACTTGCTTACCTGCCTTAAATGTTTTCATTGGGCCAAAGATATAACCTGTATTCATCTAACTGGTAGAGGGTTGTTTTGGAAAAGGGGTCTAATCTAGAGAGCATAAGTTTTTTTAATCATAAAAATGTTATGTGTAGGCAGTTGCCATATATAAGGCAACACTTTTATCCAAATCCTCCTCAACATTAGACTTTTGGTAGAATTGCAGATCTAAGAATTTACAATAGTATGTTTATGATATCAAACCTGAAATTTCTACTTGTGCAGTAGATTAATTTTCTCAGATAGGGTTTTAAAAAAATATTTTTATTTATTTATTCATGAGAGACCGAGAGAGAGAGAGGCAGAGAGACACAGGCAAAGGTAGAAGCAGGCTCCATGCAGGGAGCCCGACAGGGGACTCCATCCCAGGCCTCCAGGATCACGCCCTGGGCTGAAGGTGGCGCTAAACTGCTGAGCCACCCGGGCTGCCCAGATGGGGGGTTTTATATGTTGTGTTAAATTTAGACTTTATCCTGTAGGCAGTGATCAAAGATTTTTAAGCAAGGGAATGAAATGATCAGACTTGTGTTTTCAACATACATGTGGTAGCGAGAGCAACAGTAAATGAGGAGAGAGGGAAAGGTGACAAAACTAATTAAAGGCTATTTACAAGGATAATGCAAGGCCAGGCTATAAATGATGAGGGCCTGTTACAATAAAGAAAACATGGTTTCAAGAAATAATTAGGATATACAACTCATAGCTCTTGAACCACTCAGTTCAGTTCATTTAGTTTGTGTAAGAAAGGAGTAAGAGACAATTTTAATGTTTCTTGCTTGAAGAGTTGGGTAGAATGTGGGATAACCTAAAAATAGAGAATAAAAAAAGAGAACAAAGAAGATATTTAGAGGTGTGGATAGAAATAATGTGTTGGTTTTGAATTTGTTAGGATAGCAGTGTCTGTTGGGCATAAAAGAAATTAGTCTGATCAGTGTATAAAAACTATAGGCCTGAAACTCAGGACTAGAGATAAACATTTGTAATCATCCACACAGCGGTATTAGATAAAGCAGTTGTAACAGATGAAATCATTTAAGGAGAGTATATGAAACAAGATTCAAAAATACTGCACCTGGACACTTGCCCCCAGAAGGCTACATTTCCTATTTACAATGCAATTAAGCTTAAAATTAATAATATAAGAGCCATAAGATAAACTTTGGTAACTTAAAAACATACAGAAAACAAATCACAATGGAAATTGGAAAATATTTAGAACTGGATGAGAACAAATCATTTTTTTATTGTTTATTTTTGAGAACAAATCATTATAAAAATTTGAGTGTTAGACCTAAAGCAACACCTGGGCGGAAATTCACATTTCTGTACAAAGCAAGAAAGATCAAGAATAAATAAATTGTGCATAGCACAAGTGTAGGAAATTTTTCAAAGAGAGAAGGAAGTTAAAAGAAAAGAAATAGGGTAGATTCTGTTTTCTAAGTAGGAGGCAATCACAAGAGTAAGAGGACTGTGTGTGCAGAAAGAGGGCGCTTGAGGCAATCTCTGAAGAGTAAATGGAGGAGTAGCTGGAGACTTATAAAATAATTTCTGAGTTGTATTAAGAACTCAGCTGAGATTGAAAAACCATCTTCTCAAAATATAGCCACAAAGTCCTGTACTTTTTGTTGGAACTGTATTATAAATTTGAGTCTGAACTTCCTACTGGCTGAAATAGTAAAACATGATCAGTTATATGAATCTCTTCTTCCTTGTATAAAAACACATAAATTTTTCAAAAGAAGGGCAACAGTTCATGGTATTGTGTGATTTCCATCTTTCAGTTTAGACTAATGATGTCATAATGCCAAAATACAATTCAGTAAAAGTAATCCTATTAGGGGCCAAAATGATGATACCTAGGTTTATACTTCTGTGATAGCTTTTGTTAATTATTGGGTGAGAAAAGATCGAAGTTGGTATCTGAAAAATAACCTATTTATCTCTGTGTTAATGGTCTTACTCATGTCTTCCACTCTTAAGTCCAGTGAGTATCCCTATGATCATTACTTTAAACTCTCTATCAGGCATGTTACTTATATCTGTTTCACTTAAATCTCTGGCCGTGGACTTGTCCTTTCTTTCATTTGGGATAAATTTCTCTGTCTTCTCATTTTTTCTAAGTCTCTGTGTCTGTTTCTCTGTGTTAGGAAAGTCAACTACGTCTGCTGTTTTGGAGGGTAATGGCCTTATGAAGAAGAGGTCCTGAATTGCCCTGCTGTGTGGTGTACCCTGTTCCCCAGGGTCTGGTACTTCCGAAAGTGTTTCCAGAGTATGTGTGCTTTGCTGTTTTGTCCTGACTGCTTTATCCATCAGGCCAGTCATCTGCAGAAGCTCTGTTTGCCTATTGTGAGGAGTGTTTGGTCCCTGGCCTGAATGTGGCACAGTTTTTTTTTTTTAATGATTTTTTATTTATTTATTCATAGAGACACAGAGTGAGAGAGAGGCAGAGACACAGGCAGAGGGAGAAGCAGGCTCCATGCAGGCAGCCCGACGTGGGACTTGATCCGGGGCCTCCAGGATCACGCCCTAGGCTGCAGGCGGCGCTAAACCGCTGCACCACCGGGGTTGTGTCTGTGGCACAGTTTTAACTAGGTGTTTGTGAAATGAGACCTGTTGCCACTGCCACTGGAACTGATGCTCTGCAAACCCCCACACTGGGAGATGCAATGTGAGCAGGGGTTTGGGCTGATCTTATAGGGGAAAGGTCTGTGGGCACTGAAGCAAGCATGCCTGGGAGAGGTGATTCCACAGGAGCACAGCATGGCAGGGTTTGGTGTAAAGGTAGAGAGTCCTGGACTGTGCTGGTTTCTGCAGGGCGGCCTGTACTTATACTGAGGTGCAGGGGGAAGGGAGATGGCAGTAGCCAGTTATTTTGTTCCCAGAGGGGTCTTTCCACGAACGCTGCCTCATTGGGACACGTTCTGAGATGAGCAAATAGCCTTCAGACTGTGTGCCCCAGGCATTCTTCAGATTGCTGTTTCCATGCTGTATGTCAATGGGCTGTTTGCCTGCCTTCTCTCCAAGATCAGAGCAGTGGCCTCTGGGATCTATCCCAGACATACTTACTGACCTTTAAAACTCCAGACTTTAAGCCCTGCTGCTTGCAAGAACTCACAAAATTTGGCCCCCTCACTTTCCAAGCCATTGCTGTGGGATTCATTTTCTCTCTGTGCTCCTCTGTGTGCCAGTCTGTATCTCACCCTTCTCCACAATCGCAGCTCCCTCCCCACCACATCAGCCTTAATCCATTTCTTTCCAAAACCACATCTCTGCACTTTCTACCTTCTTTGACGTGGCCTTTTCTCTACCTTTAGTTGTGGAGTTTGTTCTGCCAGTCTTCAGGTCAATTTCTGGGGGTATTTAGGAGGAGTTAATAGTTATCTAGTTGTATTTGCAGGACAAGGTGAGCCTAGGGTCCTTCTCCTCTGCCACCATCTTCCCTCCTTCATATCACATCTTTATCCATTCACCCATCAAATAAATTATCTTTAGATTGTTTCCATAACTTGCCTATTGTGAATAATGCAGTGAACATAGGAGTGCGTATATCTTTTTAAGTTAATTGTTATGTTTCTTCAGATGAATATCCAGAAGTAGAATTGCTTGATCATATGGTTGTTTTATTTTTAATATTGTTGAGGAAACTTGATACTGTTTTCCGAAGTGGCTGTACCAATATATGTTCTCACAAAGAGTGCACAAGCATTCTCTTTTCTTTACATTCTTGCTAACTCCTCAAAATTATTTCTGATCCTTTTGATAATAGTCATTCTAACAGGTGTGAAGTGATACCTTATTGTGGTTTTGATTTGCATTTCTCTGCTGAGTAGTGATGTTGAATACATTTTTCATGTACCCACTGGCCATTGTATGTCTTCTTTGGAAAAATATCTGTGCAAATCCTCTGCTCACTTTTTTTTTTTAAAGATTTTATTTATTTATTCATGAGAGGCACAGAGAGAGAGAAGCAGAGACACAGGCAGAGGGAGAAGCAGACTCCATGCAGGGAGCCTGACATGGGACTCGATCCTGGGTCTCTGGGATCACGCCCTCGGCTGAAGGCAGCGCTAAACTGCTGAGCCACCCAGGGCTGCCCCTCTGCCCATTTTTTAATTAGACGGTCTTTTAGTTATTGAGTGTATTTATGAGTTGCCTTTTCAATTTTCTTTTTTTATTGTTTCCCACTTATTTTAGCTTTTGTTGCCTGTGCTTTTGGTGTCTTATCCAAGGAATCATTGCCAAGACAGGAGCTTTCTGCCTGTTTTCTTCTAGCAATTTTATGGCTTCAGGTTTTATATTTAAGTCTTTGATCCATTTTGAGTCAATTTTCTCGAGTGGTGTAAAATAGGGTTTTGTTTTCATTCTATTACTTGTGGATATCCAGTTTTCCCAACACAATTTATTGAAGAGACCATCTTTTCCCCATTGTGTGTTCTTGTTACCCTTGTCAAAAATTAGTTGACTGTATGTGCATGACTTTATGTCTGGGTTTTCTATTCTGTTCCATTAGTCTATAGCCAAAGCATTCCTGAGAAAGAGGAACGAAGCTGGAGAAATCACATTCCCCGATTACAAGCTATATTACAAAGCTATAGTAATCAAAACAAATGAAATTTTGGTAAATTAAAGCTTTTATGTGTTATGGTACTTTGGTACCTAGGAAGTAATACTACTTTACGGTATATTTTAATATCTGGAAAGGCTATAAGTTCTCTTACCTTTTCTTTTTTAGTGCTTTCATGGCTATACTTACTTTTTACATATAAACTTTAGCATCAACATAACTAGCTTCACAAAAAAATTATTATTTTTGTTGATTTGTACTTAATGGATTAATTTAGGGAGCAGTGACATTTTTATGATATTGGATCATCCAGTCCAAGAATAATGAATACCTTTATTTGTTCAAGTCTCCTTTTATGTTTTTAAGGAATATTTTGAAGTTTTCCTCATGGAGGTTTTGTACATATAGATTTATTTTATTAAATTTGTTCTCAAGTGACTTTTGTAGCTATTGTAAATGGGATTTTTCTAACAGGTTTTTGTATAGATATGGAGATTTTTGATTTCTGAATGTTAATTTTACATCCTGGTACCTTAATAGTTTCTTATCTTTGAGTTAATTTCGCCATTGATTTTCTAAAGTTTTCTAGATATACTCTCATGTAATTTTTAAATAGAGATCTTTTTAGTTCTTCTTTCTCAGTTCTCATACCTGTAATTCAATTCTCATTCTAATGACATTGTAATACCTCCAGTACGATGTTGAAGAATTGGAAGCAGTGTTCATCTTTGCCTTGTTCCTGATCCTGATGGAAGTACTATAGTGATCACTCATGAAGTAAATTCTGGCATTAGAATTAAAATATGCTTATATTTTATCATGTAAAGAAATATTTATTAATTTCTATTGCTTGAGTGATTTCTTTAGTCAGGAATGTTTGTTATATTTTGTTAAGTATTTGTTATATTTTCAACATCTATGGAGACTATTATATTTTTTTTCTTTTTAGATCTATTTGTATGGTAGAGTAATGGATTTTCTATTAACTATTTTCCATATAATGGTTATTCTGTATAGTGTCTATGTATTGACTATTTCTACATAATGACTAGTTTCTGTTGCAGTTTTTAAAAAAATTCTAATTGATCATGGTATATTATTTTCCTGATATAATGCTAATGCTACTAGTATTTATTTGTATTTTTGCATCAATAATTGTAGGTGATCTTGATCTATAATATTCAATCTTTTTTGGTACTTTGTCAAGCTTAGGTATTAGTGTTATACTTATTTCATCAAAATAATTAGGAAGTCTTCATTTTTAGTGCTCTGGAGTAATTCATGGAGCATTGGGACTATCTTATCTATTAGGTTTGGTGGAATTCCTCTGAAACCATCTGGAATCAATGCTTTTCTATAAGGTAGTTCCTTGATGAATTTTTCTATTGCTTCGAAAAAAATTAACCTTTTTAAGGTATCTCTAATGGGATTAGCTTTGTTGAATTGTCCTTAGGAAATTGTCTGTTTCATGTAGGTTTTCAAATTTACTTCCATGTAAATCCACAAAATAGCCTCATGATTTTTAATTTTTTTTGTGATTAATTGAAATGATTATTTCCCATATGCCATTACATTTTAAAAATATTTACATATGTGCTCATCCTTTTTTTTTTTCTTGGTCAGGAAAGAAAGGTAAAATCTTATAAATTATGTATCTCTTTCTGTGAAGATGATCTGCTTATATTTCCAAATTGGAAGGGCCCCATGTGAATGCATGGAGCTATTTTTTATTTTCTTTTAATTATAAAGAAAAAGAGGGCATTTGCCAAATCAGTGATTACCAAATCAATTACCAAATATAGAAGGGCTTAGTAATCTGCTGTATTAATTATACAACTTCTGACATAGCATCTCCAACTGGGGCTGGGGTAGTCTGCAGTCTATCTCCACAATCTACCTGATGGTAGATTGTGGTAGTCTGGTGAATTAAACAGTAGGTCTGATAGAAACCACCACCCATGCATATTTTAGATTTTTAATCTTGGCAGGGATTTCGGACATTCTCTCTACACAATATGATTGGCAGTCATCTAGATGTGATTGTCTAATCCTTAGAACCCAAAGGTCTACCTAACTATAGGAGTAGCGCTTCCTTTTAAGCTCTTCTTTTGACAATCCGGTTCTAATTACTTTTTAAAAATATTTTATTTATTTATTCATGAGAGACATAGAGAGACAGAGACACAGGCAAAGGGAGAAGCAAGTTCCACACAGGGAGCCCAATGTGGGACTCAATCCCAGGACTCTAGGATCATGACCTGAGCCAAAGGCAGATGCTTAACCACTTAGCCACCCAGGCATTTCTAATTATTTCTTTTCAACAGATCTTTTTGAGATATTCATTATATTCTTATTACTAAAAAAAAATGCTGAAGTCCATTAGCTTTGATCTTGACTTCAAGGAACTTATATTCAAGAAATCAATATTCAATTCAGATTATGTCAACACCTGCACTGTCACTATCTGTCTTTTTTCCCAGACATCAAAATTAATTATGTTTGATCAAATGAAAAATTAGAAGTCCGTTAATTCTTTAAAAGTCTAGAATTAGTTTATTCCCCAGAGAAAACTGTAAAGTAGCGAAATAACTTGATTCCTACAGCCGCCGGTCTTCTATGTTCTTTCCCTCTTCAGCATGAATTCTTGTCCATCTCAAATAACCGGTGTTTCTTTTCCTATCAAAGGAAGACCTGATATGTTTAAATGTATTTTAAATATTAATATTAATATTTAAATATATTTAAAGACCTGATAAATATATTTTACTTCAAGCAGTAAATAGCAGAACAGCTAACTTCAATACAATCCCCTTTCAAGGATATTTACATTTTAACACCAAACAGACCTGAACTTAATGCAATGAGTCTTGAATTGTAGAATTTAGGGTGCCGTTTAGTGAGCTGGGAAAGATTTTAGAAACTTTGATGCTCCTCAAATTAATCATACCGTACAAGTTGTCATCTGTATTACCAATAAGACAAAACAAGACTGGCCAGTATTTCTTGCTAGTAACTTCTAGTTCAGAAGCTTGCATTTTCATAAGTCAGTCTAAGCAAAGCACTCTGAAACTTTTGTTATAAATGCTGTTATTGTCATGGACATTGAAGAGATTCTTCATCATTAAAGATCATATGAACAAATTTCACTTCAGTCTATTTTTTCAAAGTTTTTTTTTTTTTTTTGCTTCATAATGTTTTACTTATTCTAGGCAAGTAAAATTGCTATACCAGAGAAGTAAACATATCTGTGCTTTTAGCCCTTTCCAGAATTGTAAATATTAGAGATGTCCCAAAATGCATCACATACTTTAAACATAAGATTACATTTTTTCCATGCTAGTTCTTTGCTTTTAACAAAAACATGGAAAATGCTGTACATGAATATTCTCTATTTCTTTAAGCATAGTAAGTGTCAGTTTTGAGCACCAACCCCATGCTTTCTCCCAGTTCTGGCAGCAGACTACCTTCAAATGTGGTAGTAGGATAGTTAGAATGTTTGTTGATTCAGCTGTTAGACTGGACTACTGAGATTGCCAAATCGTTGAATTTTGGATGATGTACTTGGTAAGTGGGGCCAAGTGTTGACTACAAAAATGAGCTGAGACCACCAATCACAGAGATACCAGAAATGGCCAAGCAGTGGGTCCTTTTGTTTCTACCAAGGTGGTCTTCACTAGAGACAAATAGCAAAGTTCATTTGGAGAGTCTGCTCGTATCAAGCAAAGGCATGCCTCTAAATGTCCATTTTAACACCATAGTGAACCTAACTTGAATAAGCCAGCCTACATAAGCTCTACATAGATCTTAGTCCAGTTGGGTTCCCTTTACTTAAACCAGTTACTTCTTCACTATCTTTCATCACTTGGATTTGGTTGAGTAATTTGATGTTTTTAGTTGTTACTCAAAACCTGGTGCTGAAAGAAAATATGATTAAATCAGTCAATAACAAATCATTTCTTTAGTTCCTACTGTGTACAAAGCTATGCCTAGTAAACACTATAGGATATCCACAAAACTAACATATTGTCCATAATTTAAGGCAATTTATAGCAAATTAGGAAAAATCAAGATATATGCATATACTGTTAGATAATCTTAAAGGCGTCATGTAAGAAATAAGTAGTTACTATAGTTCATTATTAGTAGAGAAAGATTACCATGAGATGGAGGAATTAGGGAAAGATTTAAGGAAAAGGTGGATCTTGAATTACATTGTTGATGAATAAATGGCAGGGCATTCCAGGTGGGATAAATCATATGCACAGATCCTAGACATCTAGCTGATATTCATAATGGGTTTAAAAAACAGTAAATAAAATGGACTAGCTGACAGATTCCTGGTGTAGATAAGGTTGTAAAACTAGGTTGGTGTCAAATTGCATAAGGTCTTTGATTCCAAGTGATATCAAGACAGAGGCTTCAGTAGCTAGGTAGTCAAGCCTACTATTACAATTGTTGCATTGTGAAAAAATATGGAACCTGCCCCCGATCTCCCAAATGAACAAGCTGAATTTTTTTGACTTGCCTGGTTTCTGCCCATAGTGCTCACAAATTTCTGTCCTTTCATACTCACTGTAGGTGGGAGTCTCCATAACAGTTGAATGTAAGGGGGCATACTCTTCTACCTATCCAGAATGAATCTTTGTACTATTTGTTGCTATTACTAATAGTACTTAGTACCATTGTTCTATTGAGGTAGACCTGAGTTTGCTCACTAGATTGATGAAGAAATCTTCCCACCCAGAAGAGAGTTAGCAACAATGAAGACAACTGTCTTTGAAGATATTTCCTGCTCCTAGTACTTGGCCTATAGCCATCTCCTCTAATTCCTCCTTTTAGCAGGCAGCAAAGTAGAGGATCATTTATTGCCTGGTTGACCATGCAATTTGGTTAACATGTTCACTGCCTATTCCCATGGGCTTTCCTCAAATCTCATTAATCATCTGATAAGGCCCTCATACTTCCTCTTTAAAGGAAAGCTGTGTCTCCATCAGAATCCCATTCTTATCACCAGAATTGTCAGAGACTATAAAGGATCTGAAATTTTATCCTATTTCCAAGCCAGCAAGTTAGCCTGATAGTTTCACAGATTTTGTTAGAAGATGCAAGACTTCTGGGACAGAGACAAAAGACAGTTTATTTTTCTTAATAGCCATTTCCAGAGTAAAAGCATTTTTGCCATGATTCACGGAGCCTTACTTTTCATGGGATGATGTGAAGAGGGCTAGATGACATTTGCATATTGCAATGGTTGTATTACATAAGAGTAACTTTGAACTTAGAGAAACAATCTTTTATAATGGTTAGTGACAAAAAAATAATAATGTGTTCCAGAAAGAGATTATTATATGGACAGTAAGCATCCCTGCCTTTTGCTACAGAGGGAGACACTATGGCCATCTTTTCTATATAGAAATCTCTGAAAAGACAGGCTGGAATGATGCATAGTCGGTATCTCATTTGTATAATGTACTGAAATGCAAGAGACTATGGAGAATTGTATGCCAGCAGCATGTTAAGTTAAATATTAGAGGTATAAAGATGGATAAGATATATTCATTTTCCTCTATGAGCTCACATTTTATTGGAAAAAAAGAAACTCTTAATTACAATATAGAGTCATTGGTACTGTATGGCTATATTAGAGTTCTGTATGAATATAAAGGAACAAGCTACTGATTCTGTCTAAGGGGAACCATGAAAAGCTTCACAGATTATGTTATATTTGAGTTGGCAACAAATTATATGATGGAACCTGGAGCAGGAAGTGAAAGAAGACTTCCAAGAAGTATGGTTGCTTGAGCAAAGACTTAAAGAAATAGCAGTTTTCAAATGGAAACAGAGGGAAAGGGTATTCCAGCACAGATATATGAGGAAGCTAGGTATATTTAAAAAACTGCAAATAATTCAATGTTTTCGTCAAGCCTGTTTCCATTAAAAATGACAAAACCTACCTCAAATAGTCTTAAGCCAAACTCAGGATTGGCTGATGTAATCAAGAAGTCCAGCAATGCATGTGCCTAGAGATTTGGCTGGGTACAAGAGTTTGATTAATATAATCAAGACACTCACCATCTCTTAGCCTTACTGTTGGCTTGAGTCACAGGAACACAGTGTGGAAAAGGTGGCCATTAGCAATTCTAGGCAGTCTTAGCAAAAAGAAAGCATTCTTCTCTCTTTATAGCTCTAGCAAAAATTCTAAGGTGGATTCCAGCCAATCTGGCTTGGATTACATGATCATCTTTAAATCAATTACAGTCATCATGGGATTGGGGTACTATAATTGGGAAGATTTGGATCATTTACTCACCCCTGGAAATTGGGATTGGGACCAGAACCACATGAGCTACAAATTGGGGAAGAGTAATTTTTCAAAGAGCTGGTGAGCAGATAAAAAAGAAGATGCCTTCTACATCTTTGATGCCCAGTATCTACATATACCATTCTTCCCACTTATACATTTTTTTTGTTTTGTTTTGTTTTTTTCATATTAAAGGGCAGAGGGGAGAGGGAAAGCAGAGGGAGAGATAATGCCAAGCAGGCTCCACACCCAGCATGGCGTTCAATGCAGGGCTCAATCTCACCATCCTGAGATCAAAACCAAGAGTTGCATGCCTAACCAACGGAGCTACCCAGGTGCCCCCAGTTTTTAAAATGCCTCTGGTAACAGAGTGCAGTCACCCACACAGCTGAAAATATACTCTCCCTTCTCCAAAAGAAGATAACCCAGTGTATTGATCAGTTATTGCTTGTAGCTCCAAGGCCAGGTTCTTGGAATAAAGTGCGTTCTTTTTAGTGAGGCTAAATATAAGTCTGAATCTCAGATAATCAGTATGGTTTTAGAAACAAAACAAAATAGCCACGATATTCATTCCATTTGGAGAAACGAGAATAGGATTTCCCAGCCCTGTAGCTGTGCACTTAAAACAAAAGTAGGCAATGGATATATGCCAGTTCCTCATAACAATATAAATCAACTTTTTAGGGATCCCTGGGTGGCGCAGCAGTTTAGCGCCTGTGTTCAGCCCAGGGCGCGATCCTGGAGACCCGGGATCGAGTCCCGCGTCGGGCTCCCGGTGCATGGAGCCTGCTTCTCCCTCTGCCTGTGTCTCTGCCTCTCTCTCTCTCTGTGTGACTATCATAAATAAATAAAAATTAAAAAAAAAAGATGTCAATATAAACCAACTTTTTAAATCATCTAACATTCCCACTCCTTGCCACAAACCTACACACACTGAAAAAGGGAGAATCTGAGATAGAGTCTCCGGAATACACACTGTATGGTACCAGGGAATATTTTGTTCTCTAGTGTATGTTGAATGCCAAGAGCATATAAGAATTCTAAATGAGTCAAATATATATACATGGAGTACCTAAAATGATACTTACCCAAAGGTGAGTATCAAATCATAGTCCTGTTACTACCTCCAAAATAATTTGAAATCTGAACTTCCCGATTTTTATGTAGGGACAAGTTTTCTAAGGGTCTTCAAATGGTTGCAAACTATTGTCTAGAACAGTGGTTATCTAACACATATAATAAACTATATATATTTAAATTGTATAATTTGATAATTTTTGACATATGTATAACTTGTTAAACCATCACTAAAATCAAGATAGTTAACACATCTATCAAATCCAAAAATTTCTGGGCGCCTGGATGACTCGGTTAAATGTCCGACTCTTGATTTGATCTCAGGTTCATGAGATTGAACTTTGTGTGGTCTCCATGCTCAGCACAGAATCTGCTTGAGATTCTTTCTCTTCCTCTCCTCCCTTCCGCCCCTCCCTCTGCTCATGGGCTCTCTCTCTCTCTCTCTCTCTAAGTAAATAAATAAAATCTTTTTAAAAATTCAAATTTTCTTTGTTCACTTTGTTCACTTTTTTCTTCCTTTCTGTCTCTCATGTTTCTCCCTTCCCCAGTCTAACACTGCTTTTTGTCACTAGGAGTTATCCAAATCTAAGGATTACATAATGGTCAAAATAGTTTACCTTAAAATTAAAAATTTAGTATAGCTTTGTGTGAATTTCAGTAAAATAAAAATAGACTTTGCAAATGATTTTGTAGGTTCTTTTAAGAGTGACTTCAAATATACTGTTAATATTATTTAAACAGTCTTTTAAGAGTGACTTCAAGCATACTGATAATGTTATTTAAATAAAGTCTTATTAAACAAGTCATTCAGAGAGTGTATGTTGTGTCAAGGAATTTTCATTGTTTTCATTGTTTCTGGATTTTCTTTGCTAGATTTTTAGGATGCTACATATTAATAGAATTCAGCTGTTCTATATTTACTACCAAAGAATATAGAATTGCAAAAGGGAAAATATATGAATAGCAATAATCATTTGCAAATATTCTCAATGATATCGTAATGAAAAAAAATTCACTTTTTATGGCTTTTTAGTTCCAAAACAGCACAAGAAAGTGAAAGAAAGCCAGATACCTAGATGAATTCCTTATTTTGCCTTTATTTTTCCAGAGGCTCATATTTTGTTTGTGGTTTTCCCAGAAGACAGAACAGTTACTTAATTTGCAGTTGCATGCTGCCCTGTGCTAAAGTTTCATTTCTATAGTTTCCTGGGAAAGTGAATTTATTACTCCTGCCCTGTCAAATATTTTATTTTTGGCATTAAATTTTACATGGATTATTCTCACTCAGAAAAGGTCATTTTAGTTCTTTTTTTTATTATTACTACTTTCTAACTTGGACTCCCCGTATTACTGAAATGGCATGTACTTCCACAAATGCTAAAGAACAAAATCTTATGTTTTTTGGACCCACATCTCAAACGCAATTCTCCCTTTATAGTACCTCTCTCCCTCTGACTGCATTCTTTCTCACTTGCATATGTTGCTATTCTATCTATAGAAGCTATGCTAGTTAAGTTTTATGGAGCAGTTTTTTTTTTTTGACAAAGAATAACTTTGAAACTGCAGAATTGGAAATAATTATTCAAACAATTCATTTTATTTATTTATTTATTTTATTTTTTTATGATAGTCACACAGAGAGAGAGAGAGAGAGAGAGAGAGAGAGGCAGAGACATAGGCAGAGGGAGAAGCAGGCCCCATGCACCGGGAGCCCGATGTGGGATTCGATCCCGGGTCTCCAGGATCGGGCCCTGGGCCAAAGGCAGGCGCCCAACCGCTGCGCCACCCAGGAATCCCCAAACAATTCATTTTTAATTTGGTCATCAATTGAAGCTGTCAGATCTTTATTGAATGTGCTGTATACAAGCATCAGACTAATTTTTGAAAAACTTTGCCCAACAAGCATCAGACTAGATTTTGAATAACTTTGCCCATTAGGAGTCCATAACTTATATGTTGCCCTATCTTGAATGATTTATTAATTTTATCTTGTTTTAATATGACTTTTAAAAATAAGAAATACATTCATTTCTACTTTGTTAAGACTTATAAACTACTTAAGAAGATAAGTTTAAGCCCTGTATTGTGTTCTTGCATATTTAAAGCATGATTGATATAAAAATCAATGACAATTTACGTAAGTTAAATGGCCTAAATGATGCTACTGTCTATAACAACAGAGTATTTTATTTTTTATTCCTAGATAGTTTATTTTTTTAATTATTACTTTTAAAAATTTAAGTTCTATATAGAGTATCATGTTAACAACAGAGTACTTTAAAGCTACTTTATAAAATATCAGGAAAGTTTGAATTTCCCAAAACGTACTTTAATTTCAGCCTGTTATTATAATTGAATATGTTACTACTTCCAGAACAATCTAAAATCTGAACTTCACTATTTTTTCTGGGGACATGTTCAATGAATAAATTCTATTTTCTCTCTAAAGGTCTTCAAATCATTGCAAACTGTGTCCTGCCCCATAGCAATGATTTTCTAAAACACCCAACACCAATTACCTTTTTTGTTGTTGCTACAACCTTATTCAGGTGTATTTGGCATAAATAAGTTATGTATATTTCAACTATGTGATTTCATATATTTTCACGTGTGTATAACCTATGAAAGCATTACCAAGATCAAGAGAGCAAACATATCTGTCAAAATCAATAATTTTCTGGTTTACCTTTGGTAATCCCTCCCTCTTACCTTCCTGCCCCCAATTTTTCCTGGGCTACCAGTGATCTACTTTTTGTAACTAAAGATTAATTTGCATTTGTCTAAAGTTTTTGTATAAATGAACTCATACAGTGTATACTTTTTTTTTCATCTGGGGTCTCTTACTTAGCATAATGTCTTCAAGATTCATCCAGGTTGTTTAATTTTTTGATATATGATAATTGGTTTATCCATTGGATTTATTTATTTGTGGATTGTTTATCCATTTACTATTTTTAACCATTTTTTAACTGGAAATATTATTTTTTTAATAGAAAACGGAGACTTTGTAACATTTATCAAAGAAATACTCAAGTGCTCTATATATGCCATGGAGCATCGTGTATTTACTCTAGGATATTCTAGCTTGCAAACTTCTAACTACTGCCAAAATAAGAATGACCATATTGTACTCTTATGATTTCCCAGGAAACTATTGGAATCTCTAGTACTTTGGTTCCCAGATTTTGCTTGAAAAAAATGCGTGTGAATTTGTTTCCAACCTTTAGTGATTAGAGAATAATAAAACAATGGTTTTACTTGAGGGAGTGCTGAGTCACTCTTCTCAGTGCTGTAAACAGATGTGAGGAGTCTAAAAACAGATGACACATTTTCACTTACTATTTTTAAAGCCACTTCACTTTTCTGCTTCTTGATAGAAATTAGTGATTAGTCTATTTCTATTAAGAAGGTATATAAAATCAGCATTCAAAATTTACCCGTGTTTCTTTACACTAATAATGAACTATCAGAAAGAGAAAATTAAGAAAACAATCTCATTTACAATTGCATCAAAAAGAATAAAATCTCTAGGAGTAAATTTAATCAAGGAGGTGAAAAACATGTACACTGAAAACTGTAAGACATTGATGAAAGAAATTGAAGAAGACACACATAAAATGGAGAGATATGTCATGCTCATGGATTGGAAGAATTAATATTGTTAAAATGTCCATACTACCCAAACCTATCTACAGATTCAGTGCAAACTCTAATTCTAATAGTGTTTTTCACAGAAAAAAGAACAAATAGTCCTAAAACGTGTATAACCACAAGTGACCTTGAAATGCCAAAGCAATCTGAAGAAAGAAGAACAAAGATGGAGGCAGGCATCACACTTCTAGATTTCAAACTATATTACAAAGCTATAATAATCAAAACAGTATGATATTAGTGTTAAAACCAGAGACATAGATCAGTGGAACAGAAGTCCCAGAAATAAACCCACCTATGTGCAATCTATGACAAAGGAGACAAGAATATACAACACATTCAATATTCATCCAAGTTGCCACATCCAGGTTGTTTCATTTTCCAATATGCCAAAATTAGTTTATCCATTGGGTTTATTTGTAGATTGTCTATCCATTTACCATTTTTTAACGGGAGGACTAAAAATTTGGTAGATAAGAGAGACTTTCTAACTCTTATCAAAGAAATATGAAAGTGCTCAATGTATGTCATAGAATATCACATACTTAGTCTATTAGACACTCTAGTTTCCAAACTTCTAACTCTTGCCAAAAGTTATTAAGGGAGTGGATCTTAAAAGTTCTCATCATAAGATAAAAAAAAGAAAATAAAACCATTTGTAGTGATAGATTTAACTAGACATTGTGGTAAGCATTTCACAATATATATGCATGTAAATGAATGTGTTTTACAGCTGATATTAATATAATGTTGTATGTCAGTTATATCTCAGCCTAAAATAAAGGCACCAGAAAGGAGGCTACTCTTTCTTCTCCTCACTAAGATGTATTTTTAATTGTGAAGTGATGACTTAACTGAGATAATGAAATAATGAAACATACTGTGGAGAAACCATTTTGACTTTTCAAAGGTTTCCAAATTATTTCAAACTAAAACAGATAATTAAAGCATCTTTATCAGATTTTTGTTTTTAATTTTTTTCCTGTATAGTTTCATGCCAACATAATATTTTAATGGAAATTATACTCTGAGTGATGTACTTTTTTTTTTTAATTTTTATTTATTTATGATAGTCACAGAGAGAGAGAGAGAGGCAGAGACACAGGTAGAGGGAGAAGCAGGCTCCATGCACCGGGAGCCTGACGTGGGATTCGATCCCGGGTCTCCAGGATCGCGCCCTGGGCCAAAGGCAGGCGCCAAACCGCTGCGCCACTCAGGGATCCCTGAGTGATGTACTTTTTATCTTTCAATCAGTAAGTTCTTTGAAATGTTGTTTCTTGGTAAGGACAACCATGTCTTGTCATTTGATTTACATTTTGAATGGTAAATCTGAGAGGTTAAAAAAATTCTTTTATATACATGTTATCATTAAAGTTCAGTTGAGCCAGTTAATTCTAATTTTTGTATTTTAAAATCTGTTGTTTAAAAGGTAAGACCTTTACTTGGTAGTAACCCAGATAGGAACTTTTAACATAATAAAAATGTTCTGTGGTTAAGTTTCTAAAGTGTCCTATTTGAGAAGAAAATATAATTTTTTTCTCCTTTTAATAGCTGTACTGATGTGTTTCTGAGCTTTCAAATAAAGTTTTAATTTTAAAAATTCAACTGATATGACTATAAGATCAGATTATCAATATCTTTTTTAAAAAGTTTTTATTTAAGTTTCAGTTAACATAATAGTATAATACTAGTTCCAGGTGTACAGTATAGTCATTTAGCACTTCCATACATCACCCGGTGCTCATCACAGCAAGTGCACTTCTTAATCCCCATCACTTATTTTCCTCTCCCGTCTCCCCTAGATTAGCCATCACTGTGATCTCTATAGTTAAGAGTCTATTTCTTGGTTTGCCCCTTCTCTCTTTTATTTTCCCTTTGCTTGTTTGTTTCTTAGATTTCACATATTAGCAAAATCATATGGTATTTGTCTTTCTCTGACTGACCTATTTTGCTTAGCATAATACTCTCTAGCTACATCTATGTCATTGCAGATTTCAAGATTTCATTTTTTTTGTATGGCTGAGTAATATTCCATTGTGTGTATATGTGTGCGAGTGTACCTCACTTCTTTTCCTTTAATTAGTAGATGGACTTTTGGGCTATTTCCACATCTGGTTATTGTAGATAATGCCACTGTAAACATTGGGATGCATGTGTCCCTTTGATTTAGTATTTTTGTATTCTTTGGATAAATACCTGGAAGTATGATTGCTGGATCATAGGGTAGTTCTATTTTTAACTTTTTGTGGAACCTCCATACTCTTTTACAAAGCTGCTTGGCCAGTTTGCATTTCCATCAACAATGCAAGAAGGCTCCTTTTTCTCCGCATTATTACCAACCCCTGTTGTTTCATGTGTTGTTGATTTTAGCCATTCTGATAGGTGAGTGCTTTTCCTCTATGATCAGGAACAAGTCAGGATGTCAACTCTCACCACTCTTACTTGGTTTGGTACTGGAAGTCCTAGCCACAGCAACCAGATAACAAAAAGAAATAAAAGGCTTCTGAATTATTGACATCTTGTTGTCTCTAATTCCCCTAGTCTTTGGCACTTTATGTCTTTTTAATATTGCTTTACTATTATTTTAATGTCTAAGAAGGAACAGATATTCATGCATATACTTAATATTCCATGTTTACCCAGAAGTCACATCAATAAACTTTTTCTTGCTGTCTTATTGAAAAATAAAACACAGATGCAGAACTATATAAAACAAATGTGTATCACAAGCAGTTGTAACACAGACACTATTTTAACTGCTACACAGGTCAGGATAGAACTGCCAGTTATCCCCAGAAGCTTTTTTGAATCACAACCCAACCACAAACCTTTCTCTCTCCCAAAACTTGGCAGTGCTTTTTTCTTTTATGGTTTGTCATTCACGTGTGCATCTTTTAAAACTATGATGTAAGCTTATCTTATTAATATGTCATTCAGTGTACAAGCTTTCTTTCCATTCCCTTTTCCCCCCTTATAATTTAGCTGTTAAAGATCCCCCATCATGTGACCTGGATAGTCACTTACAGAGGCCTGGCCACATTCATTTTTTGTTTGTTTTTGGTGAGACTATAGGCGATACTGTGTTCTTTCATCAGAAAGCACATGATGTCCAGTTATCTCTCTCTTTTTTTTATGGTGTTAGTAACAGCTGATTACTCATCTGCCCAGATGTATTAGATTTAGGGGATTGCAAAATAGAGACATGTTTGCTGTATCATTCCTTTTTTATTTGTTAGCTGAATACATCTCCTCATCTACTATTTGGTTAGTAGTGGCACAGTATATATGGGAAAAGTAGAATAAATGCCTGATTCTTCACCTATCTAAACCAGTTTTCAAAATAAGGAGTTAACTTCCTTTCATCCTCTATAAGTGGACAGTTCTTTAATTGTTGTATCATTACCAACTTATGAATTTAAACATATTTGATATGTTTCAATCCATTGTAATTCTTGTTCTTACTGAAGTTCATATTATCCCATATCTACCCAATGTTATCTTCTTCAATCCCCCCTCAGTTTTTTTAATATAACCTTAGATTTGACACTTTTTATAGTCTTCTTGCTTTCTAGAATGACAGGGTGTTTCAGGCTCTTCTGCAGGATGGACAGGAACTATGAATTTATCCATGAGGATGCTCTGAACCAGTGGTTGTAAACCAGTACCCAAGCCCAAAAGTAGCTACCAGACATGTTTTTTTCCCCCCAAAGGAAACAAGTCAGTCACTCAACAATGACAGCAAAAACAAAACAAATCTTTTAGCACTTACTATGTGCCAGATGTTATACTAGTTGTCCAAAATATTATAGTTCGTAAGACATAAAACTGCCTTCAAGAAGCTTCCAATCTGTTGAAGAAAATAATATAGCACTACATTGAATGACCTTGTAGGACTCTAGGATGGTGTGAGATTTCTTAGAAGAGACCTCAGTAATGGTTTGGGGATCAAAAAAAGATTTGGAAGCAAAATATTATTCAATTTTTTTGGTTTGTCTTTTTTTTTCTCTTTATGTTCATTTGTTTTGTTTCTTAAATTCCACATATAAGTGAAATCATATGATAATTGTCTCTCTGGCTGGCATTTCCCTTAGCATAATACTCTGTAGCTGCGACCATGTCATTGCAAATGGCAAGATTTCATTTCTTTTATGGCTGAGCACTATTCCATGCCACATCTTAATCTATTCATCAGTTGATGATCCATCAGTTGATGGATATTTGGGCTTCTTCCATAATTTGACTATAGAGAACAAACTGATGGTTACTGGAGGGGAGGTTGGCAGGGGGGATGGATTAAACAGGTGGTGAGTATTAAGGAGGACACTTGGGATGAGCACTGGGTCTTGAATGTAAGTGATGAATCATTGAATTCTACACCTAAAATTAGTATTGCACTGTATGTTAACTAGCTGAAATTTAAATAAAAACGTGGAAAAAATGTTACTCAATTTTATAACAGAAGTCTTCCAGGTGAAGAAAGATGAGGGAAAATTATTTAGAGAAAGCATAAGTGAACCTGATTTCCTTTAATTAGAAAAGCAATCAACAAGTCTGTATTAAACATATTCTATTCCCAATCTTAAATCTGGTCCTGTGACCAGTTTTTCTGTTATCATTGACTTTTCTCTTGCCACAGATGTCCCTAAGTAATATTTTTCTCCATAGAATACACATTTTTTAAAAGATTTTATTTATTTATTCATGAGAGATACAGAGAGAGAGAGAGAGAGAGAGAGAGAGAGGCAGAGATATAGGCAGAGAGAGAAGCAGGCTCCGTGCAGGGACATCCTGAGCCGAAGGCAGATGCTTAAGTGCTGAGTCACCCAGGCACCCCTAGAATACACATTTTAAATCAGAATCAAGGCATTTATGTCCTGATCTTGATTGGATGAGTTAGTATTACTCTCTTTTGATTTATCTTCCCAGGGTGAGTATTCTAAAATCAACCTTGTGATTCGAGGTTACTTGTGGACATTTTTATTACCATCATATTTACTTCTTCACTGAACTACTTTTTCTAGCTCAAAATCATATTTACTTGCAACTTTTACTTTTTAAGATGCTGATTCTTGGGGACTCCTGGGTGGCTCATTCTGTTAAGCATCTGACTGACTCAGGTCATGATCTCAGGGTCCTGGGATTGAGCCCCACATTGGGCTCCATGCTCAGCAGGGAGTTTGCTTCTCCCTTTGCCTTTCCCCCTGCTCATTCTTTCTCTCTCAAATATATCAAATAAAATCTTTTAAAAAAATTATGCTGATTCTTATACTTGTCTTGCCTTCTCTTCCTTTGCCCAAATCAGCAGGAAGTATTGAAACAGCTTTATCTGTGACAAAATCAATAGAGGTAAAACTACACTTACGAGCTTATTCTCATTCTTGAAACTGATCATGATGAATCACATTCTAATTCATTATTTTAGCAAGAACATTGATTGATCTAACCATTTTAGAGCAACACTCTAGACTTTTCCCCAGCACAGTTTTATTTAACACTACAGCCCCTTTCTATTTCTTGAGTCAACTATTTTAGTTAAAATATAATTTCCAAAAACTAAAAAATTGTGATTCTCAGGCAAATATAAAGTAAACATGGGTGGAAAATTTTTTTGAACTCATTAATGATGAAACCAATACGATGCTAAGATGAATTTGAGAGAATTTGAAGAACCAGGTATTTATTAACGATTAAATATGGGAATGTTAGATTAAGATGATTGTTAGATACACAACTGATTAATATCCTGTATACCAACTTATAACCTTTAATAACCTTTATGGTTATTTTTTTCACAAGACAGAAGTTATTTGCATTTCTACCTAACAAAAATCTATAAGTTAACATGTAGTTAGTAAACAGTGAATTTAACATTACATTCACCTAATCCTTGGGTGTCATTGAAAGGACCTATTATGAACCTTTTGCAATGTTGTAGATGGTTTTGGAATGAGACTTTGGTTCTCTTAGACTGAATTAGAGAATATTCTTTGGGTCTGAAGATTGTTTCTGAATAGCTAGTGAAGTTCTGCTTTAGTATACTTTGTCAATTTTGTATTCCAGTGTTAAAACAACTGCCTAATAATTCACCTTTAATATTGAGTTTTTGAGCAGTAAAAATTACTTTAACCTGGCATGAGAGAATGGCAAAGGAAATTTTCATATGTTTAACAGATATACAGTAATAGCTATTGAGTAAACTCTATATTTTTGTGTTCCCTAGGGTTTTCCAGGAGATATTGGGATTCCTGGACAGAATGGCCCTGAAGGATTAAAGGTAAAAAAAAAAAAAAAAGAAAGAAAGAAAGAAAGAAAAAAAGAGAAAAAAGCATTATATTTAGAGGTTTTTTTTTAATCTCAAATATCAATGAATCGGTAAAAAAAACTACTTTAAGAATATCAGTACATGTCTGGATATTTTTGAGCTATCTCAGGTGCATTTAATGAACTGTTCAGCGTATTTCAAGATAATCAGGAAGCAGCTTGCATGTTTGGTTGTTCTTTTGGCACCCTTTATTTAGTTAGAGTATATTATCCAACTTCTTGGTTCAGGTCATTGACAATGATTTTCCTTCTTCTGTACAGACATAGATTAGAGAGATAATATTTAAAAAAAACATAAATCACTGAAAAAAGGATTTCTTGGAAGAGATGAAAAAAATCTAAAAAGCCACAATCTACGATAAATGGATGAGAGTTTTCTGGCTGCTGAAACCCTTTAGGATCCATAAAATATCCTCTGATTAAAATATAAGAAAGCCTATAGTATCCTAGAAATTATATATAGCACAAAATAACTGAAGAAACCTAAGCATTTTTAACTTCCTTTACTGTTGTCACATATATATTACTAGAAATTTACAAAATTTTAGTTCTTTTTTATTTATTGAAGTATAATTGTAATATCTTATTCTGTTAGCATAGTTACTATCTGTCATCATATAAAGTTATTGAAATATTATTGACTTTATTCTCTGTTCTGTACATGATCTTCCTATGACCTGCTCGCTGATTTTCTAACTGGAAGTTTATATCTCTTAAGCCCTTCACCTATTTTGCCTCCCTGCCCTGACCCCTCTCCTCTGTGGTAATCAACAGTTTGTGCAACTGTTTCTGTTTTATTTGTTCATTTTTAGTTTTTAGATTCTACATACAAGTGGAATCATGTGATATTTATCTTTGACTTATTTCACATAGTATAATATCCTCTAGTTCCATGCATGTTGTCACAAATAGCAAGATTACAAAAAAAAAAAAAATAGGAAGATTTCATTCTTTTTTATGATGGAATAATGTTCCGTTGTATATGTCTATCGCATCTTTTTTTCCACTCATCTATCAATGGACACTTCCATATTTGCTTCCATATTTGACTATTGCAGGTAATGCTGCAATGAATATAGGGGTGCATATCTCTCAGTTGGTGTTTTGATTTTGTTTGGATAAATACCCAGAAGTGGAATTATTGGATCATATGATAGTTCTCTTTTGATTTTTTTTTTTACGATTTTATTTATTATTCATGAGAGACGCACAGAGAGAGAGAGAGAGGCAGAAACACAGGCAGAGGGAGAAGCAGGCTCCATGCAGGGAGCCAGCCCAACGTGGAACTCAATCCCGGGACCCCAGGATCACGCCCTGGGCTGAAGGTGGCGCTAAACCGCTGAGCCACCCGGGCTGCCCCTTTTGATTTTTTTGAGGAAATTCCATACTGTTTTCCAAAATGGCTGTAGTAATTTACATTCTTATCAACGCTGTGCAGGGATTTTATTATTTTTGTCTTTAAATCTTTATGCTAACTTTTTAAGTGGCTGATCTACTCCTTTACCGTATATATTTGCTTTTACCAGTGGGATTTTTTTCTTTCATATATTTTCTTTTGTTTTTAAGATTTTTAAATTTATTTATTCATGAGAGACACAGAGAGAGAGAAAGGCAGAGATATAGACAGAGGGAGAAGCAGGCTCCATGCAGGGAGCCTGATGTGGGACTCTATCCCAGGACTCTAGGATCATGCCCTGGGCTGAAGACAGCGCTAAACCGCTAAGCCACTGGGGCTGCCCTCATATATTTTATTTCTAATTCTGGGCTTTTCTTTTTCAAGATTCTTTAACTTTTTTTGTAAGATTAGTTTAGTGGCGATGAACTTCCTTAGTTTCCTTGTCTGGGAAACTCTTCATCTGTTCTCTAATTCTGAATGATAGCCTTGCTGGGTAGAGTATTCTTGGGTATAAATTTTTCCCTTTCAGCACTTTCAATATATCCTGCTACTCTCTTCTGACCTCCAGAGTCTCTGCTGAAAAATTAGCTGACAGTCTTATGGTATTTCCCTTGTACATGATTTTTTTTTTCTTTTGCTGACTGCTTTTCTTTCTTTCTTTCTTTCTTTCTTTCTTTCTTTCTTTCTTTCTTTCTTTCTTCTTTCTTTCTTTCTTTCTTTCTTTCTCTTTTCCTTCTTTTCTTTCTTTCTTTTTTCTTTTCTTTTCTTTTCTTTCTTTCTTTCTTTCTTTCTTTCTTTCTTTCTTTCTTTTCGTCCTTCCTCCCTCTCTCCCTCCCTCCCTTTTTCTTTTTTCTTTCCTCATTTCTCACTCTCTTTTGAAACTGAGAGAGTATGTGTGAGCTGGGAGTAGTGGGGGCAGAGGAAGAGGAAGAGAAAGAGTCCCAAGCAGGCTACACACCCAGCACAGAGCCTGATATGGGGCTTAATTTCACAACCCTGGGATTAGGACCTGAGCTGAAGTCAAGAATTGAATGCTTAACTGACTGAGCCATGCATGTACCCTCTCTTACTGCCTTTAAGATTCTGTCTTTAACTTTTGCCATTTTGATTATAATATTTTTAACTAAAATATGTGTGGGTTCATTCTTTAGGGACTCTTATTGCTTCCTGGACTTGGATGTCTGGCAGCTTTGATGGTCGTGGGTCAGGAGGGTTCTGGGAAGCACTGTACTTTAGCCGTATTAACAGGACATTAGAGCTGGAGTAGGACCAGGAGGGTTTCTGGGCATGCTGTGTGAGGGGTTGCTTTGGTTAGACAGATGGAGTGGGCACAGGCTGGGGTAGGGGGAGGCCCAGGTTGTCCTGTGCCAGTCCCAACTTGTTGCGTGGTTGTATCAGGTACAGGCTATGTAGTCCCATAGCATGTCATGTTGGGGCTGACTTGATGGGGTGGCTGGGGCTGATATAGGCACAGGCTAGGGGGTTCCCAGGCAAACTACCAGGACCCGTTTGATGGGATTGCTAGATCAGACAAATGCTGCAGGGTCCCAGAGCATGCTGTGCCAAGGCTATATGAATAGGACAGTTGGAACTGAGGTGGGCACAGCTGTGGGGGCCTCAGGCATGCTGTACTGGGGCCATATTTTGGGGACAACTGAAGCTGAGGTGGGCAAGGACACCAGGAGCTCTGAGATGGCACTAGCAGATTAGCTAGAGCACCTGTACCCTACCCTATCTGTGCCATCAAAGTGGAAGGATAACATAAAACATGGTGCTCACCAGCTCTTGATTTTGGGGAGAGTTCCAGCAATTTCCTACCCATTTGGCAGTCACTCTAGGATTAGTAAATTAATTTCCTTCACTTATAGTCTAGTTTCCCTTTAAACCACTGCTCTTCTTCTGTGCCTCATAGTGGGCAATATCTGAATGTGAACTCCTCAGTAGTATCTCTCCCTGCTGCAGGTTACCACAATGGGAGTGGAGTTCCCACTGTTACCTTTCCTTTATCTCTCCCACCCTGATGTGTGCAGTCCTTTATCTTTTGTTGTATAGAAGTTGTTCAATGAACCTTCAGTTTTTCTTGAGAAGACTTATTCTATATGTAGTCATAAATTTGCTGTGTGCATGGGAGGAGGTGAGTTCAAGGTTGTTGTTTTTTTTTCCCACTGTTTTGGATTGCCTCTCCACTAAGTTTAAATATCAAGGTTTCAATATGCAGACTCACATAGAATGAGCATTATAAACAAATCAAGTATTGTTAATAAAGACATGAAAGGATGAAATAGCCTGAAGTTTAGAGAATAGACAGGTTATGAAGTACAATATAGCTGCTGTAGAAGGTTAGTTTGAGTGTAGAAGAAGTGATAGATGGAGCTTTAATAATAGCTATATTTGTTAGTCTACTATAGTGACAAATACTGTATGTGGCACTATAATAGATGTCTTACACACATCTCACTTAATCTTTACAACATTATGGGGTAGGTATTACCCCCATTTTACAGATGGTTAAGTAATGCCTTACCGTCATATAACTGTCAAGTGACTTAGGATTTCAACCCAGACATGATTTTAAAGTCTGAGTTCTTAACCACTTAGCTTTGGGATGAAATTGTGGAAAATATTCAATACCATGCTAAATAAAGTGTTTCTACTTTATCTATGGGCATCATGAAGCAATCATAGATATTTAAGTAGTAAAGTATCCTAGGTGATTTACATTTAAAAAGGTACATTTGTTCAGTATGGAGGATGGTTTAAACAGGGGGGGGGGACTGAAGAGAAGTAGATAAACTAGAAAAAGATAGAAAAGAATTTTAAAAATCTGAAATAGAACATTCAATCAGCAAATATTTATTGACTACATCTTATATGACAGTCATTGTGCTAGATGCTAGACTATCGACAAAGATAAAATGCGTTGATCCCTACTTTCAAAAAACTTATAATATAGAAAAAGCTATGCAAGAAAACTTTATAATGACCATATGAATTATATAAAGTATGTAACACTGTGCAAATAATGGGATAGGGAATTCAGATTATGTTTTGCTGAGAAGGTAGCGCTTGAGCTGACTTGACAAATGAATAGGAATTTGCATATAGACAAGGGAGATGTATGGCATTCAGGAAAAGGAAACTTGTGAGAGGATGAAAGTGCAGTATGTGGAACATATTTACACTAAAAATTATTCATTGTTTATATGAAATTCAAACTTAACTGGACATCCTGTATTTTATCTGGCAACCCTATTGGCCACTTACAAACTTTCCGTATATATATATATGGAAAGCAATATTTCTCCCCTCTTTTCTGTCTCCATAGAAGAAATATTTTTCCTCTTCCTCAGTATTCAAGTTCCATACACGTTTTACATCAAAACTTCTCTACCTCCTGCACAACCTCATGCCATCAATTGTCACCTTTATGCTGATCTCTCCCTTGAATCAAAATTTCCCCTTTGCCATTAAAACCCGTTTTCACTGCCAGTGTTGTAGGCTAGGCCCTTTTTATCTTTGACTAGCATTAGTAATGATCCTTCATTTGTTTCCTAGCTTTCAGTCTGCAATTTTTCAAATCTGCTTCCAAGCTGCTGATGGAATAATATTTGTAAGCACAGATTTTATCATGTCTCCCTTGTGTTTATATCCTTCAGTGATTTCCACAGCTTCCAGGTTAAGGCTTATACTTCTTTACTTTTTACACAAGGCTCTTTATAACCTACCTTCTGTTTTTAACTCTATTGTTTATATCACATTACCATCACTCTTCCAAAAGCATTACTCTAACTAAACTATTTGGAGTGCCAAACCCTGACATACTTGTTCAAATCTCAAAGCTTCCAGTGTGCTGTTCTTTTTGTCTGGTTATCTCTCTACCTTCCTGTGCCCTACTTTATCTGGCTAACAGACATCACATACTACATTATCCAGGAAGCATTTCCTGTTTCTTACAAGTCTGATCAAGATATCCTTTCTCTGTATTCCTGAAAAAAATCTACCAAGCAGTTACTTACATATATTATAACTGCTGACTTGCTTATCCCTTTATGAGGCTATGAGCTTTTGAGAGAAGAGACTAATTGATTTTATAAACATCATGATAACCATAATAATATCCATAGCTTATGATAGGAATGCAGGAGAATTTGGCTGAATGGATGATTGATTGAATGACTGTATTCAAAAACTATTTTGGAAATAGAAACAATTCAACTTGGTAATTTATTAAATGAAGATGATGGGGGAAAGAGAAACTAAAGATAAAACTGAGACTATGACTTGAGTTATTGACTTAAATAGGGAACATGGGAGGAGTAGCTTTAGTGGATGGGGAATACAAAAGTTTCATTTTGGGTATACTTAGTTTGAAGTACCTGTTTGACATCAAGGTAGAAATAATCAATAAATAGCAGTAAACCAAGCTTAAAAGTAGAAATAGTAGCATGAGGGGATTTTGAGAGAGAATGGTATGTAGAGAATGGAGTTGATAACTTCTGTAATGTTTAGTCCTTCACCTGCTGCATACTTAGGAACTTGAAGCATGTATAAACACATCCATTCATCCATTCATTTAGTATTTCATTTATTTAACATATATTAAGTTTCTCTTATGTGTTAGGCCAAGTAGTAAATGTGAGATTATAAAGATTTCTAAACTATGGTTCCGGGCACCCCCGATGGCGCAGCGGTTTCGCGCCGCCTGCAGCCCGGGGTCTGATCCTGGAGACCCAGGATCGAGTCCCGTGTCAGGCTCCCTGCATGGAGCCCGCTTCTCCCTTTGCCTGTGTCTCTGCCTCTCAGTCTCTCTCTCTCTCTGAATAAATAAATTAAAAATAAATAAATAAATAAATAAACTATGGTTCCTCCCTTGGATGAGGTAACAGTTTTGTGAGAGATGCCAAAAAAAATATCACAAAATGTTGTAAGAAATGCTATACAAAAAATTTGAAGTGCTATGAGAGCCTCCATAATTAAGAAACAGATTCTGCCCTAGGCAATTGAGAATTACTTTAAGAGGAAGTAATAATTGAACTTAATGTTTTCAAGAATGCATGTCATACTAGGTGAAGAACCAGGTAGCTTTCTAAATTCCTTTCAGTTTGGAAATTTTGTTTCCAAACAAAATTCACTTTTGTCAAGAAAAATGTCAGAAAACTGAAGAAAACCAACTCATCTCTTGAATAATGTTACAACAGTGATCTTTAAAACTTCCTTCTCATTCCTTATTTAAGTCTTAGAATTAGAGTGTTTAAACAGGACAAAACCCCTGAAAACTAGATGTTTTACTGAATACCAGTGGTTGAATTTCCGATGAGTAATAATCACTTTGTGGATTCTTTATCTAAATGTATTCAATAAACATGAACTTGAAGCCTCATCAGCAACAATGTCATTAGACTAATTTGGTTGTTTACATATCACTGAATTTTAAAATAAAATATTTTAGAAGAGATGAAAAGAACCAGAAAATTTTGAAGGAAGAGGGACGGGATTTAGTGTTGTAGTTTAAGAAGGGTCTGGTTACGTTTTTCTTTGTGGTGCTTCCTAGTTTTATTGAAGTTGTTTTTAGAAACAAGGGAAAAACAGAGTCAAACATACTGACACTATTAGCATGATGAATTTTTTTTAGTAGTGTGCGCTGTATCGTGGAAGCATCTTAAAACTTCTTTTATTTTAATATACATATCTTATTTGGAAAGTAGGGACAATAAAAATTACTAAAACTCTGTCAAGGCTATTTAAGGTGATCATCAAGACAATTATGTGCACTCTATGTGAAATACATGGTTACCCTATTTGTAAAACAATTGGGTTCTTTCCAGAGCAATTTGGCACAGCTCTAAAGAAGCCTTTTATTTTCTCTTCACTTTCTGCCAGTTGACTAAAAACCTCAAACTAAGATTGGAAACTTATGTTGATTATGGTTCTATTGATTGTGAGAATGAGTGTGTATGTATATGTGTATGTCGATACAAAACATGGTTTAGGGCGAGCCTTTTTTAAAAGCCACCCAATTTGGCCATCTGCTTTTAAGTAACATTAGAAAAACCACATCCTTTGCTGCTAACTGCAGAAAGTGAGTACCCGATAAATATTCTCTGTTCTCCAGTAAACAGAGGAGTAATTTATTTGTTGTTGTAATGATTTGTGTTGTTACTTGGCTATGGAATTAAGGATGGTAAAACAGGTTGGTATTTTCTGTTGTATAACATCTCTGATAAGTTTTTAGAGAAAGCCTACTATTTGTGAAGTTATGTAACAGAATATGGAAATAACCTTCACACCGAATTATTAAAATGTCATTGATTATCTGTATGATAATGTGAGCTAACTTAGGAAAAGGAAAGTGTATAATTCTAAATAGTTTTCTAAGATTACCTTGACCCTGCTCTGAAGATTCACATTTCATATACTAAATCAAGGTTTCTGATATTAGCCATTTTATTCTCCAGACTTCATTTAGTCAGCTAAGAAGTACAAGATTGTACAATGGGCAATGTACTGTATTAAGCAATTACTTGAAAACAAGTTTAAAACATGGCTTTCTGTCTGCTAGGAACTTGTAATTTTCTGAAAGCGTGAGATTTCCACATGTGAAAAGTTAAAAAAAAAGCATAACTAGGCAGCACATAAGTGGACAATAAGGAGCTCAGGGAAGGGGAGAGAATGACTAATATGGCCATTTTTCTGAGAAACTTTACAGAAAAATTAGGATGTTGAGTTGTTTGGGTTGGATTTGGCCGGATTGAATCAAGGAATGAGAGTCTTTATAGAACAGGTACAAAAATGAATACAGGAATGGAGGGTAAAATAGACCTACCTGTCTTAAAAAGAAAGTTAGGAGTTAGATTGTGACATATCTTAAATATAAAGCTGAGAAGTTTAAATACTAATAAGCCAATAAGCCCATAGAAGATTTTTGTTGTTGTTGTTGTGATAAAAACACATTACATAAAATCTACTCTCGTAACTAATTTTTAAGTGTGTAGTATAATAATGTGAACTATATGCACATAGTTGTACACCAAATCTCTAGACAATTTTTACTTTGCATGACTGAAAGTCTATACCCACTGAACAGCAACTCTGCATTTCTACCTCTCCTAACCTATGGCAACCATCATTCTTTCTGCTTCTATGACAATGACTATTTTAGGCACCTCATATACATAAAATTATACATTATTTGTCCTGTGCCTGGTTCATTTCCCTTAGCATAAGGTCTTCAAGGTTCAACCATGATGCAGCATATGTAGTCTAAATATGCACATTTTCTTTATCCATTCACCCATCGAAGGGCATGTAGGTTGTTTCCAGCTATAGGCTATTATGTAATGCTGTATTGAACATGGGAGTGCAGTTATCTCTTTGAAATTCCATTTTCAAGTCTTTTGGATAAATACCCAGAAGTGTGGTGACTGGATCATATGGTAGTTCTATTTTTAATTTTTGGAGGAACTCCACACAGTTTTCCATAGAGGCTGCACTATTTTACATTCCCACCAACAGTGCATAAGGATTTCAATTTCTCTACATCCTGTCAACATTTATTTTCTGTTTGTTTGCTTATAATAGTCATTGTAACAGGTATGAGGTGATGTCTCTTTGTGGCTTTGATTTGCATTTCCCTAATGATTAGTGATGCTGAACATTTTTATATATACTCAGTCGTTTGTATGTTTTATTTGGAGAAGTTTCTGTTGAAGTCCTTTGGCCATTATTTTAAGTTATTTGGTTTTGCTGTTGGGTTCTAGGAGTTCCTTATATATTTTAGATATTAAACACTTATCAGATTTATGGTTTACACATATTTTCTCCCATTTTGTAAGCTGCCTTTTCACTACATTGTTTTTTTTCTATGCAGAAATATTTATGAGTCTATTTTTGCTTTTGTTGCCTTTGCTTTTGTGTGAAATCTAAAAAACCAGTACCACCACCAATGTGATGGAACTTTCTGCCAATGTTTTCTTCTAGGATTTTTATGGTTTTAGGTCTTATGTAAGTCTTTAATGCATTTTGAATTGATTCGTGTGTATTGTATAAGATAGCATCCAATTTCATTCCTTTGCATATCCAGCTTTCCTAACATCATTTCTTAAAGAGACAGTCTTTTTTCCCTTGTATAGTCTTAGCACTCTTGTCAAAGACTATTTGACCATATATGTGTGGTTTTATTTCTGAGTACTCTATTCTGTTTCATTGGTTTGTGTATTTGTCCAGTACCAAACTGTTTGAATTATTATAATGTTTTAGTATATTTTGAAGTCAAGAAATGTGAGACCAGGCAGCCCGGGTGGCTCAGCGGTTTAGCGCTGGCTTCGGCCCAGGCTGTGGTCCTGAAGACCCGGGATCAAGTCCCACATCGGGCTCCCTGCATGGAGCCTGCTTCTCCCTCTTCCTGTGTCTCTGCCTCTCTTTCTCTCTCTCTCTATCATAAATAAATAAATTTTTAAAATTCAAACAGGGATTAAAAAAAAAAAAGAAATATGAGACCTGCAGCTTTCTTCTTTCTCAAGATTGTTTTGGCTACTGAGGGTTCTTTGTGGTTCCACGTGAATGATAGAACTGGTTAATTTTATATTTGCCATTGAGTTCTTGCCAGGGATTACATTGGATTTATAGATTGCTTTTGTTAGTGTAGAATATTTTAACAGTATTAAGTCTTCTAGTCCATGAACATGACATATCTTTACACTATTTGTGTCATCTTTAATTTCTGTCACCAATGTTTTGTAATTTTCAGTGTTAACAAGTCTTTCACCTCCTTGGTTAAGTTTATTCCTAAGTATTTTATTGTTTTTGATGCTATGGTAAATGGGATTTTTTTCTTATTTCATTTTCAAATTGTTTGTTGTCAATGTATACAAATGCAGCTGATTTTTGTATATTGATTTTGTATTCTGCAACGTGGTTGAATTCATTTATTAGTTCTAACAACATGTTGGTAACATCTTTAGGATTTTCTACATACAAGGTCATCTTGTATGTCATCTCTGAGCAGGAATTTTACTTTTCCCTTTCCTACTTGGGTGCATTTTTTTCTTTCTGGATTAATTGCTCTATCTAGGACTTGTAGAAATGATGGGAATGAGCATTCTTGCCTTGTTCTTAATCTTAGAGGAAGGCTTTCAGTTTTCCACTATTGAGTATAGTAACTGTGGACTTTTCATATGTGGCCTTTATTAGATTGAGGTAATTTCCTCCTATTTTTTAGTTTGTCAAGTATTTTATCATGAAAGGGTATTGAATTTTTTCAAATGCTTTTCCTGTATCTATTGACATGATCATGTTATTTTTATCTTTTGTTCTGTTAATATGGTGTATCACATTGATTTTCATATATAAACAATCCTTACATCCTAGGAATGAATCCCATTTGGTTATGGTGTATGGTCCTCTAATGTGCTGTTGAATTCATTCTGGTAGTATTTTTTTTTTTTTGCTAGTATTTTTTTGAGGATTTTTATACCTATATTCATCAGAGAATTTGGCATGTGATTTTCTTTTCTTGTAGTGTCTTGGTCTGGCTTTGGTATCAGAGTAATGCTGGCCTTATAAAATGAGTTTGGAAGTGTTCTCTTCTTTTCAGCTTTTTGAGAGAGATTGAAAAGGATTTACAGCAATTTTTTTTTTTTTTAATGTTTCGTGGAATTTTCCCAGTGAAGTTGTATGGTTCTGTGCTTTTCCTGGCTGGAATGTCTTTTATTACTGATTCAATCTCCTTATAAGTTAGAGATCTGTTGGATTTTGTATTTCTTCATGATTCAGTTTTGATAGGATATATGTTTCTTGGAGTTTTATCTGTGTCTTCTAGGTTATCTAATATGTTTGTGTGTAATTGTTTATATTAGTGTCTTATGATCCTCTTTCATATTTTTATTTTTTTAAGTCTTTTGGTTAGTCCAGATAGACATTTGTCAATTTTGTTGATTTTTTTAAATAATAAATTTATTTTTTATTGGTGTTCAATTTGCCAACATACAGAATAACACCCAGTGCTCATCCCATCAAGTGCCCCCCTCAGTGCCCGTCACCCATTCACCCCCACCCCCCGCCCTCCTCCCCTTCCACCACCCCTAGTTCGTTTCCCAGAGTTAGGAGTCTTCATGTTCTGTCTCCCTTTCTGATATTTCCTACCCATTTCTTCTCCCTTCCCTTCTATTCCCTTTCACTATTATTTATATTCCCCAAATGAATGAGACCATATAATGTTTGTCCTTCTCCGATTGACTTATTTCACTCAGGATAATACCCTCCAGTTCCATCCACGTTGAAGCAAATGGTGGGTATTTGTCGTTTCTAATTGCTGAGTAATATTCCATTGTATACATAAACCACATCTTCTTTATCCATTCATCTTTCGATGGACACCAAGGCTCCTTCCACAGTTTGGCTATTTTCCCCAAAGATGCAGATGCAATGAAATGCCAGGACACCTGCACCCTGATGTTTATAGCAGCAATGTCCACAATTTTGTTGATTTTAAAAAAACCTTTAGTTTTATTATTTTTTCTGTTGTTTTCCTATTCTCTCTTCACTTATTTCTGCTCTAATTTTTATTATTTCCTTTTATCTCCTAACTTTGGCCTAGTTTGTTCTTTTTCCAGTTTCTTGAGGTGTAAAGTTAGGTGGCTTATTTGAGATCTTTCTTTAATGTAGGTGTTTACCATTTTAAAATTCCCTCTTAGTACTATTTTTATGCATCCCATAAATTTTAGTGTATTGTGTTCTCATTCTCATTTATCTGAAAATATTTTCTAATTTCCCTTTTGATCTCTTTTTTGAAAGTGCAGTGCACACGCGGAATAAAAGAAGAGACAGACACAAAATACTGTGGGGATCAGGGGACCAATGCAAAGCCTGCAAAGGTCCCAAGCTCATAAAGGCTGCTGCTTTTACTAGATGCATTGTTTAACCCTATGTATTTGAAAGAGAGATCTCTACATTAGATAAGTCGGGTAATACAAAGAGGCAGGCTTAAAATAACTTCTAACAAACATCCCTCCCATGTAGGGTGCACAAGGAAGTTTCAAGTATGATGAATAGTCCACTCTGGTGTTCTAGTTGGTTGCATCTTGCGTTCAGGGCTTACTGCTCTTCTATGTCTCTTTGTCACATCATGGGATGCATTTTTCAGGATCATATATATTTTTTAAAGATTTTATTTATTTATTTGAGAGAGAGAGAGAGAAAGAGAGAGAGCACAAGCAGGGGAAGCAGCAGAGAGAGAGAGAAGCAGGCTCCCTGCTCAGCAGGGACTTGATCCCAGGAGCCCAGGACCATGACCTGAGCTGAAGGCAGATACTTAACTGACTGAGCCACCCAGGTGCCCCTCTCAGGATCGTGTATTAACAGCCTCTTTTTTTTCTTAGATCTATTTATGTTACAGCAGGCCTGTTTCCCACATTCAAGAGTGTTATTTAATTTCCTCCTATTTGTGACTTTTTTTGTTTTCCTTCTGCTATTGATTTCTAGTTTCATTTCATTAAGGTCAGAAAGGATAGTTGATATAATTTCAATTTTTTCTTAGATCTATTTATGATACAGCAGGCCTGTTTCCCACATTCAAGAGTATTATTTAATTTCCTCCTATTTGTGAATTTTTTTGTTTTCCTTCTGCTATTTGATTTCTAGTTTCATTTCATTAAGATCAGAAAGGATAGTTGATATAATTTCAATTTTATTATATGTCTTAAGATTTCTTTTGTGACCTAATCTGTAATCTACGTGATCTGTGCTAAAGAATTTGCATATTTAATATGGCAAATATGAAACATGTGCATAGCTTAAATAATGATGAAAAAACTATATTAACATTAAGAAATAGACTTATAAGCTTCTCGAGTGTCCCTCACTAATCATGTCTGTTTCTTCCCTTCTTGCATTTATAAACACTCTCTTTTTTTCACTGTACTTTTACCATCTGTGTATACACTCTCATAATATTTGTTGTTTTCCTTGTTTAGGAAATTCATACAAAAGGAATTATACCGCATAAGTTCTTCAATGATTTGCTCCTGCCATTCAGTCTTATCTTTTTTGTGTACCCTAGGTTGATGCATGTAATTACAGCTTATTTATTTTTACTGCTATAGAGTAAGCCACTATGTATATACAATTTTTTAATCGATACTGTTGTTAGACAATTATGGCCTTTCTTTCTTGAGGTTAATTTTCACAAATTTTCCATGTGTGCTTGTAAAGAATTTGTAAACTCCAACTTGAGGCTTCATTGTTCTACATATGGCCATTAGATCAAGTAATTTTGCTATTTCAGCCTTCTCTATTCCTACTGATTTTTATTTGCTAGATCTACTAATTTCTGAAAGATATGTTAGAATTTCCCTCTCTAATACTAGATTTCTCAATTTATTTTTATTTGTTCATTTTTACCTCATGTATTTGAAATTTATAAGTTGCACAAACATCAAGAGTTTTTAATCTCTTCCTGGTGAATACAGCCTTCTATCATTTAGTGACCCTCTTAATTCTAATAATCTGTTTTATTTTAAAGTCTACTATGTCTAACATTAATTATTTCAACTCTTTTTGGGCTGGTGAATCTCTTGACTATATTTTTCTACTTTTTTTGACTTTAAATTTCCCTGTATTTTTGTTTTAGGTGTGTTTCTTATAAACAGCATATAACTAGTTTTGTTTCGTTTTGTTTTTTAATTCAGATTTTACAAATTTTCTAAAGATTATAAATTGGTCTTGGAAGAGAAAGGAAAGAGGGTTTATGTGCTTCCTGAGAGTTATTTTTTATTTCTCGGTCATTGGTACCATTCATGGTAAGGTAGGTAAATGGCTGCGGTGAGAGAATAAGGCACCTTAGTGTTGTTGTTGTTGTTTTTGATCACTCAGCCCTCTGCTGGTTATATCTTGCATATGGAGCTGAGCCAGTTTTTTACACATACACAATAATCTGAAATTGTATATTCATCAATGGCTTTGAGCCCCAGGAGTTGTTAATAAGTTTTTGGTGTCTGCTTATTTTATGCTATAAATTTTTAGTAGCCTATCAAAATTCAGCACAAAATCATTTGCAAAGATAAAAAATTTATGACCCTCCCAGAAAAGATTTTTGTCTTTCATCTAAGTTCCCATTATACTTTGGTTCTACTTCTATTTCCATTACAATTATTTACTAATTTTTATTTTAAAGTGCCATCATCTATAATAAATTATGAATTGATTAAAAATAGGAACTGTATTTTATTTGTATTTGTATACCCAGGGCCTAATGCTGTGCTGTTTATTGGACCTTACCCGTAGAGGAAATTAATAGATGGTGGATGAAAAAATAAACAATGAATTAAATAATTAAGCATAAGCTGTCCTGTGATAGAATTTAAATATCAGAACATTCTGATTTCATATCTTACATCAGTCTAAATACTTAAAACCTATCACTTAGAGACCAAGAAGACTATTTTGGATATTAAAGAGTTAGAAATTATTATATCATAAAGATAAACTCAAAATGGATGAAAGATCTAAATGTGAGATAGGAATCCATCAAAATACAAGAGCAGAACATAGGCAGTAACCTTTTTGAACTCAGTCACAGCAACTTCTTGCAAGACATGTCTATAAAGGCAATGATGTGTGGAGCATTTTTTCATGTGCTTGTTGGCCATAGGTAGTTCTGACATTGGAGACATTGGAGAAATGTCTCTTCATATCTTCTGCCCATTCTTGACTGAATTGTTTGTTTTTTGAGTGTTGAGTTTGTTAAGTTCTTTATGTACCTTGGATACTAGCCCTTTATCTAATATGTCATTGCAAATATCTTCTCCCATTCTTGTAGTTTTGTTGACTGTTTCCCTTTCTGTGCTAAAATGAACAAGCCTGGAAGCAACAAATGTTGGCAAGGATGTAGAGAAAAGGGAACCCTCTTACACTGTTGTTGGGAATGCAAGCTGGCGCAGCTACTCTGGAAAACAGTGTGGTTAGGTTCCTCAAGAAGTTAAAAATAGAGCTACTGTATGACCCAGCAATTACTTTTCTGAGTATTTACCCCAAAGATACAGATGTAGTGAAACAATGGGACACCTGCACCCCGATGTTCATAGCAGCAGTGTCTACAATATCCAAACTGTGGAAGGAGCCTAGATGCCCTTTGACAGACGATGGATAAAGAAGATGTGGTATATAAATACAATTGAATATTACTCAGCCAACAGAAAGATGATATCTACCATTTACATCAATGTGGATGGAACTGGAGGATAATTTGCTGACTGAAAAAGTCAGTCGGAGAAAGACAATTATCATATGGTTTCACTCATATGTGGAATATCAGAAATAGTGAAAGGAACCAGAAAGGAAGGGGGGAAACTGAGTGGGAAAAAATTAGAGAGGAAGACAAACCATGACAGACTCCTGACTCTGGGAAACAAACAAAGGTTTGCAGAAGGTAGGAGGGGGATGGGGTAACTGGGTGATGGGCATTAAGGAGGGCACTTGATGTGATGAACACTGGGTGTTATATGTTGATAAATTGAATTTAAATAAAAAAAGAAATCCTTATATCAATCAGAATTCTTTCATTTGTAAGTAATAAAAACATAAACATGACTACGTAAATAGAAGAAAAGTTTAGGAATCCAAACAATTAAATTCAAGACCGCAAATAATATCATTAGAATCCAATTACTTCTGCTCTTTTCATTAATTTATGGATTTCATTCTCAGGCATGCTCCACTTCATCATTTCCCACTGTTTAGATTTTTATCATCCTTAATGGTACTCCCAGTTGTTACACTGTAGTGCAAAGACTTCCTTTAGTTAGACTGAGTTGGATTCCTGACTCATTACTGAACCAATCACTATTTTTAAAGGTGTAGAATATGCTGACTGACTTAGGTATGCGTGTCACATGTCAGCCCTCAAATTTAGGCAGAGGTGAACTCACCTCCCCTCAAATCAGGTAGGCTGAGTGAGGAGAAAGTGTTTCCCTAAGTAAAATTAGGATGCTTTTGCAAATGCATGATGAACTTGCATCAAATAACATATACCCATTTCAATAATCTAATCCATCTCTTCCAATAAAAAAATAAGATAGCTGCCCAAAATGTTATTGCCTAAAGTCAGTTTCTTGAATAACATTATATACATAACCTTGTGATATTATAGACTGTTAAACTGACTTTTAAAAAATAAGTTTTTCATTTTTTTGTTGTATTTTAGAATATAGCAATGATAGAGCAAGGTGTAATGTGAAGACAAGATTCTTGTGCAGTTTGTCGCTCAGCTGCATTCCAGAACTAAAAATTAAACCCACCTGGATAAATTCACGATTTGGCATATTTTCTACATTTAAAAATTAGAAAATATCTTTTAATGGTTATAGAATCACTAAAAGCAATAATACAAAAGTTAGTTTTTAAAAGAGATTTACTTAAAACATTGCTGACCCATTGTATAGTTAGGGGAGCAGAACTGAATAATAAAATGTCATCATGTTAAATAGATAAATAGGGTATTTTCTGAAATAAAAAGATTTTTAAGTGACTTTAATGAATTTTTATTCAGAGAGCATTTGATTTTTTAACAACATGCATTTTAACAAAAGAGTTTTTTAATAGTGAAATTCCTAATCACATTCAGATTGTTACTTTCTTCTGCAAGCTAGTCTCTTAACAGATAATAAAACAGAATATGTCACTTCCATCTGTTTTTAGACTTTTGGATACTCTATTATATATTTATTGTACTAATACCAAATTAACAATTGTACTCCTTGCTTTAAATTTAGAAGTACTTTTCTGAGTGGCTGAAGAGTAACATACTGAGCAGATTATTTGAACACAAACATACTTAAAAAAATAGCTTATCCTACATTCCCCAATGTTTTGGAATTTACTGCTCACCTACCCTCTGACCTTACTTTGATAACTTTGTAATGGGAAAGAAATGGTACCAAATTGTATTGGCCATCTCCAGATTAATGCTGATTGAGGAATATTCATTGAGGTAAAGTTTTTATTATTTGTGCTTATGTTGCTTTTATAGGGACTCCTTGGAAATAGAGGACCTCCTGGACCTCCTGGTCTCAAAGGACTTCAGGTATGGAATAAATAAATAACGAGTCAGTAATTTTTTTAGTTCAAATTTTCCCTTTTTCATTTCTGTGGAACTTTATTGCTTAAAGAAACATTGCTTTAATGTGTGGACAATTTTTGCCATAGAGGATTTCAGGTTGCCATTTTTTACAGGCAGTTAGGAAATGGGATTTTATTTAAAGGTGAAAAATCAGCATGTTTTAGAAAATTTATCAATAAATGCAATAAAAACATTTATTACTTTTTAATTTTCTTGGAGAATAATATATAAAAATTCTTTATTTTTTGATGTTCCTCTATAATCTGTCCACTGATACATCTTTTGATCCTTAGAAGAATTCACAAGATTTTATACTTTTATGACATTATAATTGGTTTCACCCCAAGAATATTGAACCAATAAACTAGTCAAGAATCTCTAGACATTAACTCTATTGGGTAGGATCTAATATACCTTTGGATCTCTAAGGCTTAAAACAGAACTAAGATTCAAATCTATATTTGTTGAATGAATGAAGTATTAAAATGTGCCAAGAGCAAACATGTTCTGTACCAATAATTTTTTAATATACCAGTGTATATTGATTTCCATCTATTAAGAACTCAGTTGAGTTCCTCTCTGTGAGAGAGATTGAGCTTAAGAAGGTGAAGGTTATCCTTAATATATGATTTCAGTGATTCCTAATCTTTGTTTTGGATTTGATTTGCATTTTCCTAATGATTAGGGATGCTGAGCATCTTTTCATATGTCTGTTGACCATCTGTATGTCTTCTTCAGAAAAATGTCTATTCAGGCCCTCTGTCCATTTTTAATTGGATTATTTTGGCTTTTGATGTTGAGTTGTATAAGTTGTTCATATGTTTTAGATACTAACTTCAAATATCCTAATTTTGTGGTAAATACCCTCATCACTTTCACTCTTATTCATTCTCAGTTTTCTACATATGACTTTTATCATCTACCAGTTTAAAAATAGTCAAATAGGGCATGTCCCCCTTAGGATAGATGTGGGGTTATCACTCAAAAAACTAAAATGTTATGGGATGGCACAGTAAAATACAAGAAAGTTGGGGTACCTGGGTCGCTACGTAGGTTAAGCATCTGACTTGGGCTCCAGTCATGATCTTCTGGGATCCAAGCCTACGTCAGGTTCCCTCTTCAGCAGGAGCTTTTCCCTCTGTCCCTTCCTTGCTCATGCTCGGTCTCTCTCAAATAAATGAAGTCTTTAAAAAAAATAATAAAATGCAAGAAAGTCACAGCATTATTTTCATCACATCTCAGAGTAAATAGAATAAGAGTTACCTTTATAAATACCTATTTCAGGCTATCATATATTCTCATTTTATTTTTTAAGGGAGAAGAAGGACCGATTGGACCCTTTGGAGAACTGGGGCCAAGAGTAGGTATCATATAAATACTTTTCAAAAAGTACTTCTCTTAAAATAACTTATGTGAATGTCTTTTAATAGCACCAAATTTTAAGTTTTAATAAAGGACAGAAAAGCCTATAACATATAATCCCTCCAAATAATATAGGCCTATAACTGGAATTTCCCAGGGATATTTTAAATGATATGTCTACTGTATGTTTGCTTGTTGCTTTAGTGGTTTTATGGTCTTAGTAATTTGTGCTAATTATTTATAAAGTTTCTCAAAATGTAACAGAAAGCTAAATACCGGGATGCCTGGGTGGCTCAGTGGTTGAGCATCTGCCCTCGGCTCAGGGTGTGATCCCAGGTCCTGGGATTGAGTCCCACATCAGGCTCTCTACAGGGAGCCTACTTCTCCCTCTCCCTCTGCCTATGTTTCTGACTCTCTCTTGTGTCTCTCATGAATAGAAAAATAAATCTAAAAAAAAAAAAAAAGAAAGAAAGCTAAACACTTTAGCCATTTTAGTGATATTCTGGGATTCTGGGAATGTTCTTTTCTGAGTTTGCCAACAAAATTATGGAAACTAAATAGGATGTATTTTCTGTCAACCTTTTCTTCATATAATATTGTGTGGTGATATATGAATTACCTGTTTTCAAGTTCTGAAAACGTGTTCTTTAAGGATTTGGGCATGCACGACCAAACTTTACATTATTATGAAATAATAAGGGTGTATGTATCACGTTTATTTTAAGAGACATCATTAGACTCACATGAATACATCTCATTCTTTTTCCTTGAGAACATCATAGCATGCAGGTTCTTAAAACATTTTTGCATTTATGGAAACAGTAATTCTTTCTTTTGCACCTTTACCTCACTAGCATGTATACACTATCCCATTGAAAGAAAAAGAATTTTTATTTATAACAGAAAGACTATTGTTATAGCCCAGTATAATTGATCTCGTTTAAAATTTGCTCCTCTAGAAAACAGGAGAACCGTGTTTACCCCTTATCAACTCAGCCTTAATATTTATTACTATTGTTGCTACTAATGGTTGAAGATCAATTTAAACCTAGTATTGCTCTAAGTATGTCACATGAATCATCTCTAACCCTGAAAACAACCCTGCAAGATATTGTCCACAGTTTTAAAATATTAAAATAAGGCTTTACTATTACATGCTCAGGATAAACCTAACATGGCAAAACTTAAACAGGGCCAGAAGTGATGACTCCAGCACTGGTGCTCTGAATTTCTTGAATTTCTTGACTTTAAAGAGATAATAAATGTGCTGATACAGATTCCAGTGATTTTCCTTCAATAATGTAGATATGATGTATAACTATTACTTAATATACTGTAATGCTTAAGTATTACATTATTAAAGATGAAAGAAATATTCTTTTTCTAAAACAATGTGAATAAAGTGTATTATTTTAAATTTTTTTGTAAATATCATGGATAAATCTAATAATTTAGACTCTTAATTACATTTCTTCTGGCGTCTCTGCAAATTGATTAGAGAACAATTGATATTTAACAATAATGGGATGATTTTTGATTCTTTGCTTTACTTTGTGCTTGCTGGGAAACCATTAACAATATCAAGCAAGGCAGAGGTAAAAGTTAGAACAATTTTTTGTTAGAATTCCTAAATATAATTTTAAAGTTGTTAAAGTTTTTGTATGCAGTCAAAATACAATGAAAGCTAGAGGATTGTTTCGTTTTGTTTTAAGAAAGAAAAATAAGAATATCTATTAATGGATAGGAATAATAAAATCCAAACCAATAATACCTGGTAGGTATTATAAATTAGTATTCTATTTGGCAGTCGCGCTCCACAGTTTTTTTACTCTTAGATTTGAATTTGTCACACATGTTGATTGAGACATAGTGATTTCCTTAATCAAATTTTGTATAATCAGATATCAATTATATTAGAAACCACACACTATAGATTGACCTACCCAATATCTGGGATTTTGACTTCCTCTCCTTCAGTAATCTTATTTTCCACTCTCTTTAGGTACTAACTTCTGTAGTCATAACATTTACCTTATCATTACCAGTAATAGCAGCCTCCCATTATTTTCAGTTTCAAACTTCTCACTCTCCAGCCATAATCTCCTTTCTTTCTAGTACATTCTTTCTAATAACCAATCCAACAGTCCCAGTAGGAATTTTAATCTATTGACCTTTTTGCCTTTCTGTTATTCTTGTTGCACTCCTGACCCCTCACATCTTTCTTCGTCATCCTGAAAACACTAAATTATCCCTTTGATTGCATTCTGAATTCTATTGCCATACTCATTTACTTTTTTTAAATGATTTTATTTATTTATTTGTTTATTTATTTATTTGAGAAAGAGAATGAGGAGGGAAGGAGCAGAGGGCAAAGCAGATTCCCTGCTCTAATGCTGGCTTGATCCTAGGACCCTCAGATCATGAACTGAGCCAAAGACAGAGACTTAACTGACTGAGCCACCCACATACCCCCCAATACGCATTTACTTTTAGTTTTCAAATTATTATTTTACACTTTCTCTCTTCTCAGATCCACTCACTTCCCTTTAATCCTCATTCCTCAATCCTAGTTCCCTGAGAAGATTGAAGCATTCAGAGGAGAGCTTCCACAGGTTTCTACTATTGCTTCTACCCACCTCTCTGTATCTATGCCATTTAAAAAGCCTTCCCTCCTGTTATTGTGGATGAACAGGTCATTTTTGTAGCTAAGGTCAAAACTTCCACTTGTTTACAACGTATCTTATCCTTTTGCCTACTGGGGAACATTGATCCAACTATTTCCCACTTTTGCCTGCATCTTAATTTTGTTTTCTTTAATGGATCCATCCTATCAGCAAATAAAGATGCTATTATTTCTACCAGTTTAAAAACCAAAAAAACAAAACATATTGATCCCAGGTTTTCTTCCAGGTGTTAACCTTTTTCCCCCTTTCCTTTTCAGTAAAAATTCTCAGAAGTATTGTCAATATATGCACTTTACGTTTTTCTCCTCACCCTATCTGCTGAAACCATTCTTGTCCATACCACTCCAAAACAAATGACTTTGTGAAGGTCATCAGTGACTTCCATGTTGCTGAATTCAGTGGTCATTTCTCAATTTTCGTATTACGCAATACTTGCATGCCTCAGAATTTGACAAGATCACATCCTCCTCCTGGAAACACTTTCTTCACCTACATGATCTTCCTCCTAAATCTCTGGCAGGAAATTTGCATATCTTCCTCATTTCTTCAAATTCAAAGTTTTGGAGTGCCCCAGGGCTTGGTTTGTGGACTTGAGTTTACACTCACTCCTAGATGAGTGGGTCGAGCCTTGTGGCTTTAAATACCATCAGAAAAAAAAAAAAAGAAAAAAAAAAGAAAAAAAAATAAATAAAAAATAAATACCATCAGAATGCTGGTGATTGCCAAAATCATATGTTCAGACCAGAATTTTCTACCCCCTGAATCCCTGGATATGTAAAACTACCACTAGATCTCTCTACTTTGAATATCTAACAAGACTAGCAAACTACAGTTTATTAAATTTAGTTCCCAATTTGCCCGCCAAACCTTTCTTCTTACAATCTTCCTTGTTTCATTTCTTACTCAGATAAAAATATTGAGTTTATTCCTGATTCTTGTCTTTCTCTCACATTCTACACACGACCTATTAGCAAATCCTGTAAGCTCTACCTTCAAATTATATACACAATTTTACTTACAACCTCTTCTGTTACCACCTTGGTCTATGCCACTGTCATCTTTCACTGGGACTATTGTAATCCTCTTTGGACTGCCTGCTTCCACTCTTGCATTAAAGTGGTCCTGTTAAAACATAGATAATGACACTTCTTTTCTCAAAGCTTTTCTGAGTTTTCCTGCTTAATTCAGAATAGAAAGCAAAGCCCTTACTGTAACCCTTCAGGCCCTACATGACCTGGCTTCTCATCCCCCATTCCTTTCTTTGACCTCATCTTCTTACTACTCTCCTTTCTTATTGTGCTCCAGCTTCATTGACTCTTCATGTTTTCTTTAACAGACCAGTCACATGCTTGCCTCAGGGCCCTTTGCACATGCTCTTTTCCTGTGCTTGGAATATTCTTTCTTCAGGTAACCATATAACTTATCCCTTGTAAGTCTTTACTCATGTGCTATCTTCTCAGTCTTCCTTGGCAATCTTTTTTTGTTGTTGTTGTTATTTTTTTGTATATTTTTTATTGGAGTTCGATTTGCCAACATTTAGCATAACACCAAATGCATTTATTTCATTGAGATTATATTATTTCTTTGTTTAATTCGTAAATATGTGACTTAAACTTTTAATTCTTTTTTTTTTTGTATATTTTTATATTGGAGTTCAATTTGCCAGCATACAGTATATCACCCAGTGCTCATCCTGTCAAGTGCCCCCCTAAGTGCCCATCACCCAGTCACACCCCCCCCCCCCCACTTCCCCTTACACCACCCGTTGTTTGTTTCCCAGAGTTAGGAGTCTCTCATGTTCTGTCTCCCTCTCTGGTATTTCCCACTCATTTTCTCTCCTTTCCCCTTTATTCCCTTTCACTATTTTTTATATTCCCCAAATGAATGAGACCATATAATGTTTGTCCTTCTCTGAAACTTTTGTTTTAATGGGTCTCAAAATTCTGTGACAGATTTTTGGTCAAGTTGTTTCCATTAAAAACTACTGATTTTTAAAAACTAATAACTTAAAACTGCCAGACATACACACACACAAAAAAAAAATGGTCCACAAAACAGTCTCCTTTCCTTCTGAAGGTTTTGTGATACACTGTTATTATGAACCAGTCTTTTACTATTAAACTTAAATGGCCAATTAACACAAACAGTTCTGAGACCGTTCTTCCACCACTGGTTAAGATTGGTGTGGCAGGTATTGGGGATAATATTCATTTAGCCTTCTGAGCTTTCTGGGAAGACTTGGTGACCTTGCCAGCTCCAGCTGCCTCCTTTGAGGACACCCACAGCAACCGTCTGTCTCATGTCACAAACAGCAAAACAGCCCAGAGGAGGATAGTCAGAGAAGCTCTCAACACACATAGGTTTGCCGGGAACCATATCTACTTCAATTGTATCATTGGAGCAAAGGTGACCACCATGCCAGGCTTAAGAACATCAGTCTCCACTCGGCCCCCTGGGACAGTACCAACACTACCAATTTTGTAGATGTCCTGGAGAGGCAGATGAAAGGGCTTATCAGCTGGACGAGTTGGTGGCAAAATGCAATCCAGAGCTTCAAGCAGTATGGTTCCACTGGCATTCCTATCTTTACAGGTGACTTTCCATCCCTTGAACCAAGGCATGTCAGCACTTGGCTCCAGCATGTTGTCACCATTCCAACCAGAAATTGGCACAAATGCTACTGTGTTGGGGTTGTAGCCAATTTTCTTAATGTAGGTGCGGACTTCCTTAATGATTTCCTCATATCTCTTCTGGCTGTAGGGTGGCTCAGTAGAATCCATTTTGTTAACACCAACAATTAGTTGTTTTACACCCAGTGTGTATGTACCTGCTTCAAATTCACCAACACCAGCAGCGACAATCAGGACAGCACAGTCAGCGTGAGATGTGCCTGTAATCATGTTTTTGATAAAGTCTCTGTGTCCTGGGGCATCAATGATGGTCACATAATACCTGCTGGTCTCGAATTTCCACAGGGAGATTATCAATGGTGATACCACGTTGACGTTCAGCTTTCAGTTTATCCAAGACCCAGGCATACTTGAAGGAGCCTTTTCCCATCTCAGCAGCCTCCTTCTCAAATTTTTTGATAGTTCCTTTGTCGATCCCACCACATTTGTAGATCAGATGGCCAGTAGTGGTAGACTTTCCCAAATCTATGTGTCTGATGACAACGATATTGATGTGAGTCATGAGTCTTTTCCTCCTGTTTTGGTTTAGGTTTAGCAGTGGTTTTCACAACACCCGTGTTCTGGCGGCAAACCTGTTGCAAAAAATCTTCCTTGGCAATCTTATAAAAAATTTCAACAAAACTCCCACAACAGTTTATGTCTCCCTTCCTTGCTTAACTCTATGTCCTTTACATTTAACAGTACCTAAATACTGTATATTTACTTTTTTTTTTAATTTTATCATCCTCATTAGAAAGTAAGCTCTATGAAGGCAGATATGCTTAGTGTATTTTTCATTCCTCAACACCTATAACTGTGCGGGGCACATAGTAGACAGTTAAAGACTGTAGAATGAATACTAATGGGGATGCTAAAATACACTTATCAAATAATTTTGAAGTGCTTTATCTCATAGAATGGTCTGAATCTCATAAGTGTTTGGTAATTTCTGAAAACATATGATTAAACATATCTCTTTTTTTTTTTTCTGTTTTCTTCTAGGGAAAACCAGGTCAAAAGGGGTATGCAGGTGAACCAGGACCAGAAGGCTTAAAGGTAAAGTACCTGATATTTAGCAGTTACAAAGTATAGTTTTCAAAAAGATAAAATTATGACTGCCACAAAAATATAAAATGAACATCTGTCTAAGATTTTTTTCAACTTATTAGTGAGGGAACCAGTAATATGTTAAAACTGGCTCAACTAGCATTTGAGAAGTTATGTATCTTTATATCCACATCTATATATCTGAGTCTATAAATATCTAGAACTGTGACTGTGTTTATATCTATATCCTTATTTGGATAGATATGCAGCTTTTTTTTTTTTTTTTTTAGATATGCAGCTTAATAAAGAATTATTGAGATTTGTGGTTAGATGTAGGAGAATAAACCACAATTTGGGGGGCTGTCCATTTCACCGGACATAAATCTATAAGTTAATATAACTTCACTATATATAGATATGGATTTTATATATCTTCATCAAGTCTGAGTCCTTTAAGCAATTTAAGTCCTTTAAGTATAGTGATTCTAAGTACATTTCCTAGAAAATCACTAGGTGGCCTTTACCACTTTATGTCATTGAAAGAATGTGGCACCTACCTTTTTGCCTTGTTTCTAAGTTTTGTATGACTTTTTTTTAACACTAACAAATATAAAATAATGCAGTGGTTTTGTATGTACAACACTAAGGTCTAAAGAAAACTAGTTACTAGTTTATAAGAATTGCTGATTTATACAAACTTAAAACCTAAGGAAAAATTGGAAAGCTTTACAGCATTGTAGCTAGATTTCTTAAAGTTACAATTCATTTATATTAAACTATTTTTGTGATTCTAGGATCTAAGGGAAAGACAAACAGTATTTTTTGAGGTCAAATGATAAAGAAATATGAGCTAAAATATTTTCTAATGTGTCAGGCTGTCTCTCTGTGGCTGCAGTCATCCTGGGGAAATATGTGTACCTGACCTTCAAGTTAGACCTGGAAATGGAAACATGATATTTATAAACAGAAAAGTTAATTCTCCTTGACCAAGATTAATCCCTGTACTGCCAAATAGCTCTAAAAAGTCCACCTGTGAGCTACCATCTAGTCAAACAGGCAAGAAACTGAATCTTAGCCATAGTGACATCCTGCCTCCCTACTAGAATCACACCAGCATTTAGGGGGGTCTTTGTTACCCAGGAGATGAAGGAGTTCTTTAATCATCAACTCCTTGTATTTGTCCGAGATTTTAGTCTTGGTGTATCATACAGCTGTTCACTAGAACCAGGCATTCCCTTGGGGAAACCTCACATTCCTGGGGGGAGCACTTGGGAGTTGGTTAAGGGTCACACCACCTTTTACAGAACCCTAGGATCTCCATTCTCTTCCTAGGCCTGGGGAAATATTCCTCTCTCTCCTGTTACCCTCAAAGACCAACTCACCTCCTACCTTCAGGCTCTCTGAAAACTAAGGCAGGAATGCAGGTAATCTGCAAGCCACTTCTGCTTTCTGCCTGTTAATACAAACCTCCCCTAAGACTATGAAGCACAAAAACGGTCCCTCTCCCTTGGAATCTGAGAGGGGTATTGGGTAAAGAGGGAGAAATACAAGAAAATTAATAATCTGTATATTATTCTGTCACAAATTTTCTACAAGAGCTGTCTAGTGAATTGTCAGTCAAAAACTAGGATTTACAAACCAAAATGCTTCATTCTTTATTGTATATCTAAAAGCATACAGAAATTGAAACAAAAACTTGTGTAGTCTGTAAAAGTTTATTTCAAATTGATTACTCATATGAATATTAGGTATCAGTGCTTAGAATCAGCACTATCCAGTAGAGTATATAATATGAATCACAGATGTGAGCCACAGAAAAAAATGAAAAGAGACAAATGACATTAATTTTAGTAATACGTTTATGTAACCCAAAATATGAAAATATCATTTCAACATGTGATCAATATTAAAATTATTAATGAAATATTTTATATTCTTTTTTGGTATAGAGTCTTTGAAATCTGTGTATTTTATATTTGCATCACATTTCAGTTCACATCAGCCAGTTTCAAATGCTCAGTAGCTATGTATATGTTATTAGTGGCTACAATATTGTTCAGTACTGTTTAACAATTACTATTCCATCCTGAGATTTAATTACTAATTTTTTAAAAATAGCAATTGATGCTTTAATTTTAATTAATTTTAAATTTATTTTAAATAGCAATTTAATAATAAATAATTTTAATTTTTGAATAGCATTTAAATTTTTAATTTAATGTTTCAGATAGCAATGGATGATTTAATTTTAATTAATTTTTAAATAGCAATTGATGGTTAAATTTCCTCTTTCCATATATAGAACATACACCCTTGTCAGGTTAACTCTGCATCGTACCATGAACTTAATCTTATACCTTTCATTAATCCATGACTTTGTTCAGCCTTCACTGATGCCATTCCTCAACACCAAAAATGGACCTTTCTCATCATTGGTGAAATCTCACCCATTCTTCAAAGCCCAACTCAAATACAGTTTCATAAGCTATTACTTTAAATCATCAATGTTTGGATTTTCAAAAGATAGTATGATGAATATTTTACAGTTTACCTAACGCCGCCAGCTGGCTATGGGACAGCACAGTGTAATTAGAAATGTTAATATTTCTGTGGTGAAATAGAAGGATATTCAGATTAATTAAAAAAAACAGGAGTATAAATCGCCTCTCTCAGGTCAGATAAAGCATTGCTGCCAAATAAATTCGGGTTAGGTCAAGTTTGCCACCAGACAAGTTTTGAAAAATTGAGTTTTCAGAGCATCATGGACTATAGACTGTGGTAACGTTATGAGCATACATGACTTCCCCAGGGAAGCCAACTCTGGCTGTACCAGCCCACAGCACGCATGCTCCTAAGAGCTCCCTTACCGCTTAAACCTACTGCAGGTATTCTGTTCTGCTCAGCAGTGAGATCTTTTCTCCTGAAACAAATAGAGCATTCCTGTGGGCAAAGTCTTTCTTTTATTTTTATTCTTCTTAATACCTTCTGCAGCACCTACCATTCTGCCTTTTACAGAGTATGTCTGAATATTTCATGTTTAAAATTTTATTTGCGAAAATGTATTAAAAGTGATCAAAATCATAAATAGAAGAATGTAACGTAAGGAAATACTGGAAAGGCTGTGTTCCTCAGTTTTGAATAACTAAAGTTCTCTTTGCATTTTTTTTTTTTTGATTTGACTAATCACATTAAATGAAAATGGAAGCAATGTCATGAGTGATCTTATTTGAAAAATAACCATTTTTACAGCTTTCTATTATTTATTAACAGGGAGAAGTAGGAGATCAAGGAAACATTGGAAAGATTGGTGAAACAGTAAGCTTATCTTATGCTCTTTTATTTTTACCATCATCTGTAAGCACGTCTATAAGTCATATTAACCATGATCTGTGCTTAATAAAATTCCGTACAAAAATGCTTAGCTCCTACAAATTTAAAGTCATTTGTGATATGACAAATAAAACCTACTGTACAAGAGAACTAAGAGGAAATACAGTTACTGATATTTTTGTCCAATATAAATTACATTTATAATCTCAGGAGCATTCTTATTTCTAATATTTGGTCTTTAATTTTAGTTCCGATCATTTCAATCTAAATTTGACCTTAACATTTTTCATTATTAAAAAATTACAACTTACCAAGCCATAAAATAGTAAGCTTTTAAGCTTGAAAATATTTTTCTTCAGGTTTGAAAGATAAACTAAGAAGTAAAGTATTAGCATATTGTAATTTCTTTACTCAAAAATTTTGACTTGTTGAAGTTTACATTTCTATGGAAGTAGGATGCTTTATGTTGTGTTTGAATCAGATATAAGTAATTTTATTTCCTGTACTAGGGAAAGCCAGCTAAAATATTTTCTAACAAATGAACCCATATGACATATACAAAGTGGAAAATTACATTAATGCAAGATAGGTAAATTTATTTACAAGGTGTGCTGGGTTATCATAAAGCAAATAGTACCATTTAATAGGTTAAATGAACACATTCTATTACCTCTAAACTATCTCATGACTTAAAAACAACTTTTCTAAAAGATTATTTTGCAATCTTAAGTAATTAAACAATCATATTTCCTGGCCTTGTGATAAAATAGCAATATATTTCTGATAGTCTTATTTTTGTCATTAGTTCTTAATAAAAATAGGAGAGGATTCATTTAATCTTAAAAGATCATTGCCATACCAATTAATCCTTAATAACTAGAAGAAGAATTTTTTGTTCTTGTTTTTACTGAGAAAGGTAATTTCAGTGGAACATTGACATCAATTAGATTATTCAAGACTTTTCATATAATTGTAACTCATATTTCTCTAAGGTCATTCAAAGTAATTAAGTTCTGCTATGTTTGAGTGACAAATTGCTAAGAAATATGTATAAACTAGAATTAATAGCCAAAGTTAAAATACCAATGAAGAGCATCTTTTTTTTTTCTTTTTTAAAGATTTATTTATTTATTTTAGAAAGAGTGAGCAAGGCATAAGCAGGAGGAGTAGAGGGAAAGGGGCAGAGAATCTGAAGCCGACTTAATGAGCTGCTTAATGCAGAGCCAGATGCAGGGTTTTATCTCATGACCCTGAGATCATGAGACCTAAGATCACAACCTGAGCTGAAACCAAGAGTCAGATCTTTAACCTATTGCGCCACTCAGGCACCCCAAGCGCATCTTTCCTTAATAAAACATGATATATTATACTTCTTTTTTTTTTGATATATTATACTTCTAAGTGTTATTTACTTAGTAGTGTTGGAATAGTTCCAGACAGTATAAGAACCCATTGCCAGTGAGTGCTGTCTAAAGAGGAAGTGCCTCGGCAGATAGTGGATTTCTATTATTAGAGGGAACTTAACATTCATTGAGCATTTGCTATGTGCCAGACATAAGACAAAGGGATGTTTAACATTGCAGCATTGCATTTAATTCTCAAACAATTTTAAAAGACACATTTTGTTATTATAGTTTTTGAACTGAGGAAACTGAAGCTCAGTAAGGAATTTGTTCGAAGTCGCATAACTAATAAATTACAGACTGAGATTTAAACCTAGAGATCTAAACTCAAAATCTAAATCTCAAAGTGTCATATCCCAGCTTTATGGCAGTATAATTGACAAAGTTATAAAATATTTAAAGTGTATGTGAAGATTTTTTTTTAAGATTTTATTTATTTGTCAGAGAGAGAGAGAGAGAAGAATTGGAGCAGGGGGAGTGGCTGGCAGAGGGGGAAACAGGCTCCCTGTTGAGCCCTAATGTGGGGCTTGATCCGAGGACCCTGAGGTCATGACGTAAGCCAAAGGCAGAGGCTTAACCAACTGAGCCACCCAGTCATCCGTGGTGATTTAATACACATATACTTTGTGAAAGGATCCCCCACCATCAAGTCATTTAATTTGTTTTCTAATAGCCATTTGGACTACAAGTTATAGAGAGATTTTAAACATCAAATATCTTACCAAACAAAAGGACCTTTGCATCTTTGATGTTTCATCTTTCTCATTTAGGATAGGAGATAGGCTTTAAAACAAAAAAACTTTAGTGATATATTGAGTTAATTAAAATATATAAAATGCCTAAAGAGTATTTGCTTTCAGCTCTTGGTAATCCCCAGCTTTTATTTTATCTTACTAATTTCAAAATCTTAGAAATATGGTTCATCCAATCCAGAGTTCTGTTAAAACAAAACTCATAATATGGTAAGATATGATTGTACTTTCTGACATCAGTATTGTAATTTTGAGATATCTAAGGTTAGTTGAAATTGCATAGCTAGGTTTTACTTTTCCCAATCCTTTGTAGTCTTTTAATTGCCTTTAACTGGACCTCCTCCAGTTTTGTTGCCTTCTAGATCTATACAAATTAGAACCTAGTTTGTGATACAGCATGCCAAGCACAGCAACCCCATCTATATCTCATGTCTCTATACTTTTTACATTCATTTATTGTAGACAAATAATTAATTTTTATAAATGTGCCCTAAAAACGTCTATAATTCCAAAAGATGCCCCTCATCCTTTTCATTCTAGCATTCTATTTTTTATGAATAAACCTGAAATTATCCCACCTAATTGCCAGTCCTCTTGGTCTTTAACTTTCCTGCTGAAAGTATTTTGAAGAGGTGTGAAAGAGAAAAGAATCTAATTTTTTAGTATTGGTCAAGAGACCAGAATTAGGATCAGTGGATAGACATTATAAGGGAGCAGCTTTTTTTGTTGGCAAAATATTTTAATAAAATTTCTAATGCTCAGACTCTCCTATGGAGTAATTCAACATCTTCTAAATAACTGCATAAAGAAATACATGTTCATAAACTGTGTTACATTCTATAGAGGAAAATTTTAAGGGACTCTGATAGATGTGCCAAATTTAGATTAGAAAATGAGAGAAGTCTGCTTTGAGGAAACAACATATGATTTGTAACCGTGAAGCATAGTGTGATCTAGCTAGGGAAGAGTGGGGAGAAAGAACATTCCTGGAATATGCAACATAACAGACTTTCCAACTTTGGACTTACTTTGCTTTAGAGAAATTTCTCTAAATATTTGTTTTCTCAACAATAAAAGCGTGAAAATAATAACTTCATGGAATTTCTTGTGAGGATTAAACAGGGCAAAGCACTTAGAGCACTTAGCACAGAGCCAATCACATAGTAAAAACCTGGGAAATGTTATCTGTAATGGTGGTGGTGGTGGTTATTATTATATGGAAAAGCATTTGGCTGTTTTAGGAACTGAAAGAAAGCCAGTATGGATAGACCTTCGTGAGCCAAGGGAAAAAGCATAGTGAGGGGCTATTAGTAAAGGAGGCAGAAGCCAAATCTTTCAGGGCCATGTTTATTACTTTGGACTTGATCCTGAAGTAGATGGAAAATCATTGAAGTATTCTATGTAAGCCAATGACATGATTTAATTTGTGTTTTATAGTCACACTAGTGGCAATGGATTGGGAAGTTGGAACATGGTTATGAGGAGCAGAGCAGAAGAGGGTAACCAGTTAGAATGCTATTGTCATAGCCTAAATGAGAAAGAAGGATGACGTGGGCCAAGGTGATGGCAGTGGATATAAGAGAAGTGGATGCATACGAGATATATTTGAGGTGATAATTTGAACATGGGCTGCAAAAAAAGAGGAAGGATTCTAGTCAGTCCCCAGCATATAATAGGTCTTTGATAATTAAACTATTTATGATTTATCAGGAATATTCTGGACACATAAGGAATTAGTATATATGATATCTAAGGATAATTCCAATTCTAAGAATCTAGGACTCTTTTCTAAGAATTTAAATGTTCCTTGTCTTCCTCTCACCTGCCAATTTGGCTTCTTTTCTCTGGCTCTCCTCCAATTTCATTATGTCTTCCTGCTGTTATAGCAAATGGACTAGACTCAATATTTTAGAGCCAATGGCTCCACAACCTTTTTCATGAAGGGGATAACAACCTCTATTTCCTTTATGGCTCAGATATTTAAAACCATGTAAGCTTTTCCCTATAGCGAGAAACCGGGATGTCTTTGAAAAATGATGGCAATGACCTCCAGGATTCTTTTCTGGTTTCTTTTGATTATAAAATTTGGAATTTTTTTTTTTTCGTAAAGTGATTACATTAAGTTTCAGTTGCAACTTTCTGTCCACCTGAAGGGATTATTAAGAGTGTCCTATGGTCTGGCCATATTGATTTACCTTTTAAAATATAACTCAGGTACTTGATTTTATATCATTTATTCCTGAATTTATCAATTTAGCAAAATTTCATAAGCGATCTACTGTGTCCTCTCTGTTTTTCCGCCTGCCCTCTGGTGTGCTAGTGTATAGTAAATGACTGATGAGCAGAAAGGAAGAGGAAGAGGAAAGGCCATGGATAATCCTCAAAATCAGGTATTCCACTTCTCATTACAAAACCTTTAGAATTATAGAGCTTCTGATGGCTGATTCTAAGTAGGATTATAGCTAGTTCCTTCAAGACCAAATAGAGGTGGAGTCAGAGGTGGAAATGAAAAGAAGGAATCTATTTATGGAAGAACTGTTATTTCATTTAATCTTGAAACAACTCTAGTAAGATAAAGCTTATTGACATTCCGAAAGTGAGGGAATTGAAATTTACTCAAGTTACTTGATGTGTTCAAATTCATACAGTTAGTAAGCAGTGGATCTTGATTTCATATTTGGATTTTCTACTTCCTGCTCAAGGTTCTTTTATCTGCATCATAAATCATCAGTTCCTCTCTTTATTTTTTATGTACTTCTAAAATCAATTGGCTAATTATCTTGTTCTCTTTATTTTATATTTTATTTTTAATTTTATTTATTTTATCTTTATTATTTTTTTATTATATTTTATTTACTTTATTTTATTCATTTCTATTATCATTCCAGTGTAGTTAACATATAGTGTTATATTAGTTTCAGATGTACAATAGACTGACTCAGAAGTTCCATATATTCCTCAATGCTCATCAAGATAAATATATCCCTTCTCCCCTTCACTTGCTTCACCTATCCCACACTGACCTCCCATCTGGTAGCCATCTGATTGTTCTCTATAGTTAAGAGTCTGTCTCTGGTCTGTCTCCTTCTGCCCCCCTTTGTTATTTGTTTTGTTTCTTAAAGTGCACATATGAATGAAGTGATACGGCATTTGTCTCTCTCTGACTGACTGATTTCACTTAGCATAATTCTCTCTTTCCATGTTGTTGCAAATGGCAAGATATTCTTTTTTATGGCTGAGTAATATTCCATTAAATATATATATCATATCACCTCTAATTTATCCATTCATCTGTGGCTTCCATAATTTGGCTATTGTAGTTAATGCTGCAGTTAACACAGGGTTCATACATCCTTTCGAATTAGTGTTTTTGTATTCTTTGGATGAATACCTAGTACCCTTGCCGGGATTGTAGGGTAGTTCTAATTTTAATTTTTTGAAGGCCCTCCATACTGTCTTCCATGGTAGCTGCACTTGTTCACAGTCTCACCAACAGTGCATGAGGATTCTTTTTTCTCCACATCCTCAGCAACACTTGTTTCTTGCCTTTTTTATTTTAACCATTCTGACAGGTATGGGGTACTATCTCATTCTAGTTTTGATTTGCATTTCCCTGATGATGAGTAATGTTGATCATCTTTTCATGTCTCTGTTGGCCATCTGCATGTCTTCTTTGGAGGAATGTCTATTCATGTCTTCTGCCAATTTTTTTTTTAAAGATTTTATTTATTTATTCATGAGAGACACAGAGAAAGAAAGAAAGAAAGAAAGAAAGAAAGAAAGAAAGAAAGAAAGAAAGAAAAGAAAAGAGAAAAAGAAAGAAAAGAAAAAAAAGAAAAGAAAAGAAAAGAAAAGAAAAGAAAAGAAAAGAAAAGAAAAGAAAAGAAAAGAAAAGAAAGAAAAGAAAAGAAAGGCAGAGGGAGAAGCAGGCTCCGTGCAGGGAGCCCAATGTGGGACTTGATCCTGGGTCTCCAGGATTACGCCCTAAGCCAAAGGCAGACGCTTAACCACTGTCCCTCTTCTGCCAACTTTTAAATTGGATAATTTGTGTTGTTTTTTTTTTTTTTTTGGTGTTTAGTTGTATAAGTTATTTATATATTTTTGGATACTAACCCTTATCAGCTATGTCATTTGCAAATATCTTCTCTCAGTCATTAAGTTGTTATTTAGATTTGTTGATTGTTTCCTTTGCTGTGCAGAAGCTTTTTTATTTTGAAAAAGTCCCAAAAGTTTGTTTTTGTTTTTGTTTCCCTTGTCTAGAAAAAAGTTGCTACAGGCAATATAGAGAAATTATTGCCTGTGATCTCTTCTAGGATTTTTATGGTTATCAGGCCTCATATTTAGGTCTTTAATCAATTTTTAGCTTATTTTTGTGTGTGGTATAAGAAAGTGGTCCAGTTTCATTCTTTTGCAAGTAGCTGTCTAGTTTTCTCAATGCCATTTGTTGAAGAGATTATCTTTTTTCACATTACATGTTCTTAACTCCTTTGTCAAAGATGAATTGACCATATAATTATAGGTTTATTTCTGGGTTTTCTATTCTGTCTTATTGATCTTTGTGTCTGTTATTGTGCTGTACCATGCTGTTTTGATTACTACAGATTTGTGATACAACTTAAAGTCTGGAATTGTGATATCTTCAGTTTTGTTTTTCTTTCTCAAGACTGCTTTGGCTCTTTGGGGTCTTTTGTGACTCTGTACAAATTTTAGGATTGTTTGCTTTCTGTGCAAAATGCCGTTGGTGTTTTAGTAGGGGTTGCATTAAATGTGTAGATTGCTTTTGCTTAGTATAGACATTTTAACAATATTTGTTCTTCCAATCTGTGAACATGGAATATCTTTCCATTTGTGTTGTCCTCATTTTTTTTTCATCTGTGTCTCATAGTTCTTAAGAGTACAGATCTTTCAATCTCTTTGATTAGGTTTATTTCTAGCTGTTTGATTTTTTTGGTACAATTGCAAGTGGGATTATTTTCTTAATTTTTCCTTCTGCTGATTCATTATTAGTGTATAGAAATGCACTGGATTTCTGTACATTGATTTTGTGTCCTGCAACCTTACTGAATTCATTTATCAGTTCTAGTAGTTTGTTGGGTGGAATCTTTCAGATTTTCTATATATATAGTATAGTGTCATTTGCAAATAGTGAAAGTTTTACTTGTCCCTTACCGGTTTGGATGTGTTTTTTTTTTTAAATTTTGGTTTGTTTTGGTTTTGGTCTGATTACTGTGGCTAGGACTTCCAATACTATGTTGAATAAAAGTGGTGAAAGTCAGAATAAAAGTGGTGAGACAATTATCTTTGTCTTGTTCCTGACCATAGGAAAAAGCTCTGTTTTTCCTCATTCAGTATGATATTAGTTTTTTCTTATAAGACCTTTATTATGTTGAGATACATTCCCTCTAATCCTGCTACATTGAGGGTTTTTATCATGAATGGATGTTGTACTTTGTCAAATGTTTCTTCTGCATCTACTGAAAGGATCATATGCTTCTTCTCCTTTTTCTTATTGATGTGATGTATCACGTTGATTGATTTGTGAATATTGAATCACCCTTGCAGCCAGGGAGTAAATCCCGCTTGATAGTGGTGAGTGATTTTTTTAATATATTGTTGGGTTTAGTTTGCCTAATATCTTGGTGAGGATTTTTGCATCCATGTCCATCAAAGATCGGCTTATAGTTCTGTGTTTTGGTGGTGTCTTTATCTGGTTTTGATATCAGGGTAATACTGGTCTCATAGAATGAATTTGAAGTTTTTCTTCTTCTATTTTTTGGAAAATTTTGAGAATAGGTCTTAACCTTTTTTTAAATGTTTGATGGAATTCATCTGTGAAGCTATCTGATCATCGACTTCTGGTTGTTGGGAGTTTTTTGATTACTAATTCAATTTCATTGCTGGTAATCAGTCTGTTAAAATTTACTATTTCTGTTTCAGTTTGGATATGTTATATGTTTCTACATTTTTTTTTCATCTCTTTTGGATTGTCCAGTTTGTTGGCATATAGTTTTTCATAATATTCTATTACAATCCTTTGTATTTCTGTGGTGTCACTTATTATTTTTCCTCTTTCATTTCTGATTTTGTTTATTTGATTTCTCTCTCTTTTTCTTTCTTTTTTGTGTCTGAGTCTGGATAAAGGTCTGTCAATTTTGTTGATCTTTTCTAAGAACTAGCTCCTAGTTTCATCTCCATTTTTTTGTTTGTTTTGTTTTGTTTTGTTTTGTTTTTAGTTTCTATATCATTTATTTCTACTCTGATCTTTATTATTTCCTAACTTTTACTGGTTTTGGGTTTTGTCTGTTCTTCTTTTTCTAGCTCCCTTAGGTGTAAGCTTAGGTTGTTTATTTGAGATTTTTGCTCCTTGAGGTAGGCCTGTATTGCTAATAAACTTCCCTCTTAGGGATGCCTGGATGGCTCAGTGATTGAGTGTCTGCCTTTGGCTCAGGTCATGACCCGAGATTCTGGGATCGAGTCCCACATCAGGCTCCTTGAGGGGAACCTGCTTCTCCCTCTGCTATGTCTCTGCTTCTCTTTCTCTCTCTCTGTGTGTGTCTCTCATGAATAAATTAAATATTAAAAAAAACACAAAAGCTTCCTTCTTAGAACTTCTTTTGGTGCATTCCAAAGATTTTGGAACATTGTGTTTTCATTTTTATTTTTCTCCATGTAAATTTTTATTTCTTCTTTGATTTTTTGGTTGACTCATTCTTTGAGCATGTTATTTAACCTCTATGTATTTGTGCTCTTTTCAGAGTTTTTCTGGAAAAAGTTCTAGTTTCATAGCATTGGAGTCAGAAAAGATACATGGTATGACTTCAGTCTTTCTGAATTTGTTGAGATTTGTTTTATGGCCTAATATATGATCTATTCCAGAGAATGTTCTCTGTGTGATCTTGAAAAGAATGTGTATTCCATTGTTTTATGATGGAATGTTCTGAATATATCTGTTTAATCTATTTGGTCTGATGTGAGGTCATCTTTCCCTTACACCAGGGCAGTAGTTACTTTGAAGGGGTACTGGCCACTGAGGGAGCTATTTTTATGCTACCTGGCTAATGGCTTTACTCTGGACAGGTTCTAGTAGTGAGTGTGTTGGGACCAGGCTGGAGTGGGGCACACAGTTTTACCACAGTGCCTGCCAGTCTACTTGCAAAATGAGACCTGCTGCTACAGTTGCTGGGCCTGGGGCTGGCCTGGGTAGATCCACAAAGTGCACTGGACAGGAGACATGGTGTTGGCAAGGTTTGTGCCAGTCTTCTAGGGGAAGGGAACTGCTACAGGATACTTAGGTGTAGGTGGCTGCAAAGGGCGAATCTGCTGAAGCCCAGAGGGGTAGGGCTTGGTGTAAGCAATTAGGTAGTAAATTCTGGTCTTATACTGATTCCCACAGGTGGCAGTGTGTTTATGCTGGGGGTTGAGGGAGGGAGAAGGTGCCTGCCAGCTCCTTTGTTCCTGCTGAGTATTCCTGTGACCCCTGTCCCTCCTAGATGCTCTACAAAATGAGTAAACTACTCTCCTGCCTGTATGTCCCAGACCTTTTTCAAATTGCCCCTTCTGTGCTGTATCTGCAGGGGCTGTTTGTCATGCTATCTCTTGAAGGGTGGTGACTCAGCTTCCTTTTGCTGTCTGGGCTCTCCCAGAGCTAAGCCCAGTGATTTTTTAAATTCCAGGTTTTAAATCCTGCTGGTTGTAAGAACTCAGGAAATTTAGCCCCTCTCATTTTCAAAGCCTAAGGTTATGGGGATTCATCTTCTCCATGCAGGCTCCCTAATGTGTGAGTCTGTTTCTCTGCCATCTCCATGGTTTCAGCTCCCCCTCACTCAACTCCATGGACTGCCAGCTTGCTTGTTCCCCATTGCTGGGGACCCTGTTGCTCTTTGTACCCTCTCTGATGTGGCCTCTTCCCTACCTTTAGTTGTAGAGTTTGATCTGCCAGTCTTTGGATCATCTTCTGGGTTATTTACACTGATATGAGCATTATTTTTTTTTAAAAGATTTTATTCATTATTCGTGAGAGACAGAGAGAGGCAGAGACACAGGGAGAGGGAGAAGGAGGCTCCATGCAGGGAGCCTGACATGGGACTCAATCCTGGGTCTCCAGGATCACGCCCTGGGCTGAAAGTGGTGCTAAACCGCTAAGCCACCGGTGCTGCCCTAAGAGCATTATCTAATTGTATACATGGTGAACGTGAGCTTAGGGTCCTCTTACTCTACCACTTTCCCACCTACTTTAGTTGTCCCATCTTTAAATGGAAACTTGGGAAACAATAGTTAGATTTGTAAATGAGCAAAATAAAATTTTACTTTGTAATCTTAGGCAAAGCTGGCAGTTAAATTTTAAAACTGTCAAATGTTATTAATTTCTTAGAATTATTAAAACATAATTTAATGTATTCACAGTGGAATCAGGAAAGATTTTGAAAGATCTGGAAAAAATATTCAAGAAGTGTATATCACAAAACCTCATTTAATACAGTGATTAGTTCTGTTGCTCTCTGGTGGCATTACCATGAAATTATTATCAGACTTCATACAAGTTGATTTTATTTAATAAGTTCCATTTCTCCTTTCATTCAAAGGAGAACACTAGCTATTTTAAATAGCTAAATCATACCTAAATCATAAAAAGTGGCTCATATTTTCTTGAGGAAAAGTCCCAGAAGCTGATAACACCATTTAGCCAAATGAGAAGAACAAAGTAAAATTCTCTCAAACTGCCCTTAAAAAGCCTCTGTAATCTCAATGCTTTATCTTAAAAATGTCAGCTATCCCCCACTGATTCCAAGCTGCGCAGACCTGTAGGACAACTATAAAGCTGTTATGTGTCTCCTACATACAAAGTAGTTTTTCTCAGAATGGAAATTACATGAAATGTATATCTACCATACATACAATCATGAAAAGGATGTTTACCTGAATATAATAAAAATAGCTACTATTTATTGAAAATCTGTGATAGGTCAGATACTTTGTATATGTTGTATCAGTTAATCCTCACAAAGACTCTGGGAAGTAAAAATTACTTCTATTTTGTAAAAAAGAAAATGTATTTCAGAGAAGGTAAGAAATTTAACACCCTGCTTCCACTTAACGAGATGAAGATTTCCAATTATTGCCTTTCTAAAGAATACATATTGTCTTATTGTTAACTATATATAGTTAGAGATTATGGGGCCCAAGGACCACATTATGGTTTGAGGAAGTGTCTCAAAAGCATAGATGTGTCAAAATTCTTTTGTTTTAGGATCATGTGTTGGACATTTATCATCTTTGAAATGTGTAAATAGCATCACTTACTGGATTAAGAAGCCATAGTGAATTAATTTCATTATAGTATGAAGTCCATGAAGGTGTAGAAAGTATAAGTCAGTGAAATAAAAAAGGAATACACACAAAGTGTGTGGACATATCAGTGGATATAAACAGAGAAGATATATGACATTACAATTCTAGGTAAATTGAAGAGAAGTAAATTAAAGACAGTTCTAAACCTACCATTCTCTGAAAACCAGGTGTAAGTAAGAGAAGTGAATTAAAGACAGTTCTAAACCTACCATTCTCTGAAAACCAGGTGAGCTATTATTTCATAAATGAGACACTAATAGTGTTTTTTAAAGGTTTATTTACCGATTTTAGAGAGAGTGGTTAGGGGGAGTGGGACGTAGGGAAATGGAAAGAATCTCAAACAGACTTCATGCTAATTGTGGAATCTGATGTGGGGCTTGATCTCACAACCCTGAGATCATGATCTGAGCTGAAATCAAGAGTCCTGATGGAGCCACCCAGGTCCTTGAGATATCAATAGTATTTTAATCACAAACACAGGAGATTTTTCTAATAAAATGGAGTCAGCAAATTTCTGGGAAAAGCTGAAATGTTTATAAAGGATTTCTGAATCATTTGGGCTATCAAATATACCATTTTATTTTATTTTTTTACATTTATGACATCTCTTTGTAAAAATATATGAAATAATATATGTGAAATAAATATATATATGTGAAATAAATATATATGTGAAATAAATTATTAGGAAAATAAATACTCTATTAAATGTGGTCCCATAAAACTTTTTTCTACAGCTATGAAAGTTAAAGTGTATGGGGAAAATGAAGATTACAGAAAATTGTTCATGTTGCAAAAGCAAATATCATAAGAGGTAGACCAAGATTAAAGCACATATAAGTGGTTATTAAGGGAAAACTATCAAAAATGAAAAAAATTGACATGATTATGAAATGAAAGTAAAAGGCAAAATTTCTATCTGTGGGGGAAATGAATAATACACAAAATACTGTGCTACATGCTAAAAACACAGAAGTTATTGAAAGGCCAGCATATCTTAGAAATATAAAGGTTTATATACTTTGTTTTATGTTAAGTATATTTTTTTCTTTTATCCTTACTAAATATATATTCAGTGACTATTAAAAAGTTAAATATTCTGAGGAAAAGGATAAGATCCACCGTTTATGGAGTAACATAGGGAACAAGGTATTTATCATTTATATTAAACAGTAATAAACAAGAGAACTCTTCTTAGTCTATAAAGTTTCCAGATTGCCCAATTGAAACAGCAATACACTGCTTCAAAGTAATCAAATAGAGGAGAGATGAAAATGGAAGTTTGTACTTCCAAACACAAATAATAACATTAGTCTTTTTCACATGTGAGCATTTAGTGCACTACTGCCTAGGGTGCTTTTAGCATTCTGACTAAGGACATAAACTTGATCATTTTACCTATTTTAGAATTGATAAAAATAATTATTTTTTAGTTCCTTTTGGTTTTTCAGGATTTATTCCCAAGGATTATTTTTTAAAATCACATTTAATATAATTCTGTATCTGAGCCTGGGATATTAAGATTCAGAATCCAAACGGGGTTTAAAGATTATTATCCCATGATTCGACACTGATAAATTTCTTTCATTTATTTATTCTATCAGTCAAAAGATACTTATTGAAGGCTTACTGTGTGCTAGATATACAGCCATTTAAGACTTGATCCTTAAGTGATTTGTCATCTAAAAAATGAGTAAAGAATTATACCATAATACACCAAAACATGAGTCCTTTTATAGAAGATATTCTCTTTAAAAAAAGAAGTAAAAATTTGTCTGATGCCTACCATAACATATATGTTGATAACAAACATCTGGCTTTGTTAGGCTAAAAAAACATGTTACTGTTTTCTCAATTAGAAATACTACAATGTAGTAATCACAGTGTTTGAAGAAATGGCAGCTCTGAATTTCTATATAGGAGGGGTGTGGGTGGCTCTTAGGAAGGGAGTGCCAAGTTTGCATGAAAATCTGTTTGCATAAAAAACTACGCTATTTTCGTTTATTAGTAGTGCAGTTTTATTTAGATATTTATACATCAATAGAAATAGATTTCTAATAACTTTTTTATGCTTAGAGTTTATAAGATGGAGAATACATTGCCTGTTCATATCAAAGAATAGGCTGAACTAAGGAAGTAAAGGTAGAGACCAGGATAAAGGTGCTGCCTTGGGCTACCTGTTGGCACTACTACTCTTAGAGAAGGCAAATACAGTTTTGAATCTGAGAGTAAGGCTAGTGAAAAAATTTTATGGTTCTGATTTTTAAAAAAAATACTTAAGGTCTACTGAATTTGGAACTTAAGGAGCATTTGTTTTAGAACATGGGTGAGCAAACTTTTCTGTAAAAGACCAAATATTATATATTGTAGACTTTCAGGTCATATCAACTCTGTCACAACTACTCAACTCTGTCTGCTATTGTAGTACAAAAACTCACTCTCTTAGACAATATGGAAATGGATGACTCTGGCTGTGTTCCCAATAAAAATTATTTACAAAAATAGTGGAAAAGGTCCACCTGGATAGCTTAGTCTCAAGCAGTTGCCTTTAGCTCAGGTCATGATCTCAGGGTCCTGGACTCGAGCCTGGATTCCGGCTCCCTGCTCAGTGGGGAGCCTGCTTCTCCCTCTCTTTCTGCCCCTTCCCTCTGTTTGTGCTCTCTTTATCTCAGATAAATAAAATAAATCCTTTAAAAAGTAGTGGGAAAAAAAAAGAAATAGAGGACAAAATTTGGCCTACAGGGTCTAGTTTGCCCTTTTCTTTCATAGAAAGTTATACTTTTTTTTTGGATACACCAGTCTTTATTAAATGAATCTGCCATATGTGTTTGTTTCATTACTCTTTTATTATTAGTTGAAAAAAGCACTAAATGTGAATGTGATTTCTTCAAATAAAAAAGCAAATTAAACTAGCAGACATGTTGTGTTACTACCATGCACTGATTTTGTGTACTAAACAGTAACATAATGGATTAATTTGCATTTATATGTAGACTGCATGTAGATCCAAAATAGTCTACAGCACTTTATCTTTTAAGATAAACAACAGATATTTAAGAATCTTAAAGAATCAGGAAGTATTTTCCAAGAACAAAGAAATCTGCTTTTTTATGCACACAAGATCATTGGAAACATTTTTTCTGAACATTATGCATGTATTTTTGAAGTTCTGTTCTAAGAATAAAAGGATTTCCACATCCTAAGTTTAAGTAAGTTTTTCTTTCATTACTTTGGGAAAAGTCTTAAGGAATGTCGTTAGACTTGTATTTCTCATTAGGTTGAAATATTTTGCATTTGCATTCTTATCTTCTGTTTATGAAACATCTCTTTTTTTTTTTCATCAATTCTACAAACAGCCTGAGGGAGAACATCACAGCATTTTTGTTCAAAAAGATGTATGTTTAATACTTTCCTTTGACCATAGGAAAAAATAATTAAGTGAAACCATGATTTTATTTTAACCATAAGTACAGCCAGCTTTGTGTCTTATAGAAAACTTTTTATAACTGTATAACCTTTCTAGTTCTTCAGTTCCAGATGGAAAGATTGTAGCTGCTGTCATACAAGAATTATATGCTTAGTTTTTTGAGGGTTTTTTTTTCCTGATTAATGGGTTTTGGAAAAATTCTCTGTCAAAATCTGTTTCTTTGGTATGTTGATTATATCATTAGCAGTAAAATCAATTTAGTCACTGAAATCTGGAAAGACCTAGATGATATAGCTTCTCTAAAAATGCTAGGGGAATGAGACATTGTAGATTATAAGGAGGTGGGTGTGGGGTGAAGATGAGTCTATAGAAGTCTGAAGAATATAGATTATAAGAATTTTTCAACTTGACTGTTGAGAGCTTCTACAATATATCCTTCACCTATCCTTATAGTTGTTATTTCTCACACTTCCCAATTTATAGACCAAACAGGGCCATTCAATGTTCCTTAAAAGTAACCCATTTATTTTTACCTTTGTTCAATTATTTCTACCTCTAAAGACCTCTAAAGGCTTTCATTTCCCCACTCCCATTGTCTGCCTACCATCAACTCTACAGACCCCTCTCAAATCATCTGATCTATCATGAAGTCTTTTCCCATATCCCTCCCCAAAATTAGATTCAGTCTCTTTCGTTATTAAGGCCTTCAGTGCTTATATTATCATAATCCTTAGCTTATTTTGCTTTATATCACAGTTACTTTTTAATTTAAATTATACAGAAAACTGCTTCCCACAGCAATGAACACATGCCTAATACATTTTATATTGACAATAAGTATATGTTTTATATGATGTACTGAAATAAATTAAGAATGAAAGATATTTTTTCTAAGTTACTTGATACTGGCTGTATTCTAAGAGGACTTTCATGTGCTTGAGCAGAATCTGAAAGTATGACATATTGTTGTGATACAATCTGAATAAGGAAGGACATTTCAATGGGAACAACAGCATCAGAATAAAATATATGGAGGCATGAAATATCTGCAGAGTTTGCAGAACTGTATTGTAAGCAGTTCTGAGTAGCTGGAGGGAGGTAAAGCATAAGTGGTCACAGCTCCCCTGACTCTTAATGCTTACCTGTAATGTCCTTCCTATCTTTTCTGGTTCACAAGTACCTACTGTTCTTCCACAAGTCAGCTCAAACAACATCTCCTCTAAACCTGATTACTTTATCCTCTATACCTTATATGTGCCTCTATCATTTACTGCCCTTGCTTATTTATATGTCTTTCCAGTACTAAATTAAATCTTTTAAAGACCAGGGTTTGTGAAGCGAAGCCTAAATATGAACTGTAACTTGTATTTAAGAAATAAAAATAGATGAAGGCAAATCCAAAAGCTTTTTCTGATCTGTAGTTTCATTTAAAGTTAAAAGTTGTATCTCAGACTTACTGGATTCAAATCTGTACTTATCACCCCTCCTCCCAAACCCATTCCAACCCCTCCTCTTAGCATTTTCTTTTTCTTGAAGTCTTCTACTTTATATTAATCTTTGATAATCACCTAAAATATCCAGTAATAAAATTTTCTATTATATCAGTTCATTTTTTCAGCTTTACTGAGGTATAATTGACAAATAATGTTGTAAGATATTTGAAATGTAATGGTTTAATATAGGTATCGCACAGCAAAAGAATTCCCCCACAGAGTTACTTAACACATCAATCACCTTACATATTTACCTTTTATGTGTATGTGAAAACAGTTCTATTTTCTTAAAAAATTTCAATTTTACAATGTAGTTATCAACTGTAGTCACAGAGATGTACATTAGGTCCTTAGACCTTATTCATCTTATAACTGTGCCATATATCATATTTTTTTTATCCGTTCATATATTGACAGGCACTAGATTGTTTCTATACGCTACCTATTATAAATAATGCTGTTATGAGCATAGGAGTACAGATATCTCTTTAAGATAATACATTTCCTTTGGATATATACTGAGAAGTAGAATTATTAGGTCAGAATTATTAGGTCATATGGTCGTTCTATTTTCAATTTCTTGAGGATCCTCCATACTGTTTTCCATAGTGCTATACAAGTTTCTATTCCCACCAACAGTATAAAAGAGTTCCCTTTTCTTTACACTCTTGCTAGTGTTTATTATCTCTTATCTTTCTTTTTGACAGTAGTCATTCTCACTGGTGAGAGGTGGCCTCTCATTGTGGTTGAGATTTGCATTTCCTTGATGACTAGTGCTACTGAGCAACTTTATGTACCAGGAGGCTATTTGTATATCTTCTTTGGCAAAATGTCTTTTCAGTTTTTTTGCTCATTGAATTGTTTTTTAAAATTAATTTCCTTTATTTTTAAAGATTTTATTTATTTTAGAGATAGGGAGGGGGGGAAGAACAGAGGGAGAGGAACAGTCAGATTAAGCACAGAACCCCATGCGAGTCTCAGTCCCTTATTTATTTATTTATTTATTTATTTATTTATTTATTTATTTATATTGATATTGATTTGTAAGAGTTCCTTGTATATTTTGGACTTTAACCCCTTATCAGATATGTGGCTAGCAAATATTTTCTCCCATTGTGTTTTTCACTCTTGATGCTTTCCTTTGCTATGAAGAAGCTTTTTAGTTTGATGTGGTCCTATTTGTTTATTTTTGCTTTTGTTGCCTTTGCTTTTTGTCATGAAATCTAAAAAAATATTGTCAGGACCAATGTCAAGGGGCTACTCCCTCTATCAATTTTCTTCTAAGAGTTTTATGATTTCAGATCTTAATTTTTAAGTCTTTAATCCACTTTGAGTTGATTTTTATGTATAAGATAAGAGTTCACTTTCATTCTTTGCATGTGACTATCCAGTTTTCTAAATATCATTTATTGAAGAGGTTTTCCTTTCCCTATCAGTATTCTTGGCTCCTGTGTCAAAAACTGACTGTATATGCATGAGTTTATTTCTAGGCTCTCTATTCTAACCTATTGATCTATGTGACTCTTTTTATTCCAATACCATGAAATTATGATTACAGCTTTGTAATATAGTTTGAAATCTAGAAAGTATGCTACCTCCAATCTTTATTATTAAGATTTCTTTGGCTATTTGATGTCTTCTGCAGTTCCATACTAATTTTTAAATCATTTTTTCTATTTCTGTAAAAAGTGCCCCTGGAATCTTGTTAGGGATTACATTGAAACTATAGATTGCTTTAGGTAGTGTGGACATTTTAACAATATTAATTCTTCCAATCTATGAACCAAAGGATATTTTATTTGTGTCTTCTTCAGCTTCTTCCATCAATGTCTTTAGTTTTCAGTATACAGATCTTTTATATTCTTAGTTCAATTCCTAAATATTTTAAATGCTATTTTATATGAGATTGTTTTATATATTTGTGGATTTTTCAGTTTTTTTCTTGTAATTGATTTCTGTGGTGGAAAAGATATTTGATATGATTTCAATCTTCTTAATTTATTGAGACTTATTTTGTGTCTTAACATGTGATCTATTCTGGAGAATGGTTCATATGTATGATCTATCCTGGAGAATGATCCATGTGTCCTTGAGAAGATATCTGTTCTGGTGCTGTTGGATGGAATGTTCTGTATACATTTGTTAGGTCCGTCTGATCTAAACCCAATATTTCTTTATTAATATTCATTCTGGATGATCTATCCATTGTTGAAGGTGAGGCATTGAACTGTCCTGCTATTTTTATATGTGTGCCTTTTGATCTGTTAATGTTATATATTTAGTTGCTCCTATGGTTGAATGCATACATGTTTATAAATATTACATTCTCTAGATCACATTTCTTTATCATTATATAATGACTTTTTTTGTCTCTTGTTACAGTCTTTGGCTTAAAGTCTATTTTATGTGATATAGGTCTAGCTACCTCACCTGTCTTTTAGTTTCCATTTACATGGAATATCTTTTTCCATCCTATCACTTTCAGTCTTGAAGCTGAGATGAGTCTCTTACAGACAATGCATACCTGGGTCTTCTTTTTTAAAAATCCATTTAGCTAGTCTGTGTCTTTTGTTTGGAGAATTTAGTCCATTTACATTTAAAGTAATTATTGATGGTATGGACTTACTGTTGTCATTTGTTAATTGTCTCTTGGTTTTTTAATTCCTTTGTTCCTTTCTTCCTCTCTTGATCTCTTTTGTGTGTGTGTGATTTGATGATTCTCTGTAGTGGTCTGGTTTGATTTCTTTATCTTTCATGTATCTACTATAGCCTTTTGCCTTGTGGTTACTATGAAGCTTACATAAAACGTATTTCAGTCTATTTTCAGCTGATGGTAATTTAATTTTGAACACATACCAAGTGCCCCCCCCCCGTGCAGTTTTCTGTTTTTGATGTCACAGTTTTTTTCTTTTACATTTTGTAGCCATTAGCAAATTATTATAGCTATAATTATATTTAATAATATTTTAACTTTCATACTAGAGTTGTAAGTAATTTACTCACCACCATTACCTTAAGGCACTCAGAATTTCACTATATATTTACTTTAAGCAGTGAGATTTATACTTTTTAATATATTTTCCTGTTACTAATTAGCATCCTTTCATTTCAACTTAAAGAACGCTCTTTAATATTTCTTGTAAATCTAGTGGTGGAGAACTCTTTCCACCTTTGCTTGTCTGGAAAACTTTCTTCTTCAATTCTGAAGGAAAACTTTACTAGGTAGAGTGTTCTTTGTTGGCAGTTTCATCTTATAGCACTTTGAATAGATCACCCCACTCTCTTCTGGCCTACAAAGTTTCTGCTGAAAAATCTTATAGTCTTATTGAGGTTCCCTTGTAATTTCACAACAAGTTGAGTCCTTTCTTGATACTTTTAAGATTCTCTCCTTTGTCTTTAACTTTTGACAATTTAATTGTAAATAACTTGTTATGGGTCTCTTTAGATTAGTCATATTTGAAACTCTCTGGGCTTCCTGGATCTGGATGTCTGTTTATTTCTCCAGATTAGAGAAGTTTTCAGACTTTATTTTTTTTAATAAGCTTTGTACCTCTTTTTTTTCTTCTCCTTCTGGGACCCCTATAATGTGTATATTGGTTCCTTTCATGGTATTCCATAAGTCTGTTAATACATCTTCACTCTTTTCTTATTCTTTTTCTCTTTGCTCCTCTAAATGGGTGAATTTCACTGACCTGCCTTTGAGTTCAGTGATTTTTTTTCTTTCACATGATTTAGTCTGTTCTTGAGACCCTCTAATGCATTTTTCAACTCAGTCATTGTATGTTCCAGTTCTATGGCTTCTGTTTGGTACTTTTTAATATTTCCTGTCTCTTTGTTGAAATTGAATTTGTTCATACATTGTTCTGACCTCGCTGGGCATCTTTATGACTATTACTTTGAACCTTACAAGAGGTAAATAATTTGTCTCTGTTTCTGGAGACTTATCTTATTATTTTATTTGGAACACAATCCTCTGGGTGTTTTTCTGTTTACTTGACCCTCTATGTTGGTTTCTGTGTTAGATAAAACCACCACTTCTCTCAGTCTTAAGAAGTGAGCTCCTCTAAGAGATGACCCTTACCTGGTCTGAGCACCTGGATGTCTCTCAAATTTGTGAGTGTCCAAGCCTATTTCTTTTTTCTTAGTGGCTCCCAGTATTTGAGAGTATGCTGAGACCTGTCAGTGTCCCATGGAGTGGAGGGGAATCATAGTCACCTATATGCAGGCTGATTTGAAGCTGGACCCTCATATAGAAACTGAAAAGTATGTAGTTAAGCCCCTTCCAGGAAGAAACTGGGAGATGGGAATTTTTGCCTGCTCCCTTGTGCTGGGCTGAGTATATTGCCACAGGGGAGTGCTCCTGTACCTGCTAAGAACTATGTCTTTGTATGTTCCAGCCCTGTGAGACTTGTAAATGCAGGCTCTGTTGACTTGGCAATCTGGGGGACTTGTTCGTTGGGCAGTGGCTGTAAAAGCTGGGGTGCCAGATGTGTGTACAGGCTCTTCCAGGGAGATACTGGCAATTTGGTTTCATTGTTGAAGTAGGCAGGGGGGAGAATGTCTGTTGGCTCTCCCAGTCTCTGGGAAAGATTACAGCCAGTCCCTAAATGCCTGCTAAATTAGAAGCCTGACACTTAGGTAGCAGTTTTTAAAGTAGGCAAATAAAACCCCTTCCAGAGAAAGAGTAGAAGATAGACATTTTTAGGCTGTTCCTAACACACTGAGCCTAGGTGGTTAAGTCCCTGTCCTATGGGACTTGTGAGTGTGAGCTCTTTTGGCTATCCAAGCCATGCAATCTGGAAACCCATCCCTTGGGTGGCAGCTGTAAAAGCTGGAGTGTAGTCACATATACAGACTCTTTTCACAGAGATACTAGTGACCTGGAGAAGACAAGAGAGATGTCCAGTAGCTTTCCTGGTCTTTGGGGAAGATCAGAGCCAGCTCCTAGATGCCTGCTAGATTAGAAACTTGGCCCTCAGGTAGTAGCTTTTAAAATATGTAGTAAATCTTATTCAGGGCAAGGCTGAGAGATAGATGATTTTTGCCTGCTCCTTCTATGCTGGGATCTGGGGTAATAGCCATGGTGAGTGCTCATACATTTGTTAATAATTGCTTCCTTGTTTATAAAAGTCTAATGGGTCTTGTGGACATAAGCCCTGTTGACTTCCAGAACTAGGATTTGAGGAGCCCTTCCCTCTCATGGGAGTCTTAAAACTAGGATGCCAGATGTGAGATTCAAACCCTTTGTGCTTTAGGAAGAAGCTGGGAGTTGGAGGTCCCCTCCTGTTTGTATAGTGCTATGCCAGGAGTGGAGTTTATGGTGACAGTGTGTTTTAGCCTTTCCTCTCTGTTTTGATATGGGTATTCTCTCATGTGTCCCATATGTAGGAGTCACTGAGCTAATTTATGGATCTCTTTCACAGAGAAGGGCTTCATATGTATAGCTGTACATTTGGTGTGTCTGTGGGAGGACGTGTGTTCAGGAGCCTCCCAGGTCACCATCTTGGTTGAGACTATTTCTTTCAGCATTTTCCATAATCAGTACCACTACCCTTCAGTTACCCAGTTGAAAGCTCAGCATTTTGTTTGTATGCCCTCTCTTCTTTTATACTTAACCTTTAATAAGTGAGTAACCTTATAGTTCTACATTTATATACATCTTGTATTCATTGTTCTACAATCTTACTCCACTATTTGAGGCTCTTACTATTTTACAGATATTAATTGTATACCAATTATTTATGAAATATTCCACCAGGTACAATAGGGAAAAGGTAAAAAAAAAAAGTTTTTGCTTTTGAAACATTAGTGGGGAAACATTAAAAAAAAAAAGCTATAATATAATAATTGTATAACTGTAAAAAAAGAGCATTGCATCCTGTATGGGGGAACCAGAAGAAGGCTCTGAAGGGGAATCATTGCTTAACCAGAACATTGAATAATGTGAAGTTTTCTGAGAAACAGAGGCAACATTCTGGATAGCAGGTCAGACCTGTACAAAGGTTGATAATCATGAGAGAACCCAGCATATATTGAATTACTATATATTTCATAGTGTGAGAAAGGAAGAGAGTGAAGAAAGAATCAGAATAGGTAAACAATGATCAAATAATGAAGAGCCCTATAAATACGTCATCCATATTTTATCCTGTGCATGGTTCACATTTTATCCTAAAGGCAGTAAGGACATGTTGAATTTTTTTATTTTAATATTATTTATTTATTTATTTATTTATTTATTTATTTATTTATTTATTTATTTATGAGAGAGAAAGCACAAGTACGAGGAGTGGAAGAATGAGAGGGAGGAGCAGGCTCCCCACTGAGCAGGAAGCCTTATTATGCCCAGGACCCGAGAATCATGACCTCAGCCAAAGACAGACACTTAGCTGACTGAGCCACCCAGACACTCAAGGATATGCTGAATTTATAGTAATATTGTAAATTAATCATATTAACCAGTTGGAAATATCATGCTGGCTGCAAGGTAAAGAAATAAAGGGACACCAATAAAGCAGAAATTGCAGTAGTGTTAGGGAAAGATGATAGCAATGTTCTTTTAGGGCAGTGACAAAGAGGAAAGTTATTAAAGATATTTAGGAGATAGAATTAAAGCTCCCTAAATTCACGGACTATATCTTATGTGTGCCTGCTGCTGTGTATTAATCTTTGTTTAAAGATTAATAATTGAGGTCACCTGGGTGGCTCAGTCAGTTAGGTGTCTGCCTTGTTCTCAGCCATGATCTCCTGGTCCTGGAATCCAGCCTGATGCTGGGCTCCCCTCTCAGCAGGAACTGTGCTTCTCCCTCTCCTTCTGCCCCTCCCCTTGCTTCTGCATGTGCATATTCTTTCTCCCTCCCTTTCTCCCTCCCAAATAAGTAAAATCTTTAAAAAAGATTAATGATTGAAATAGACTCTTAGATCTATTTTGAAATACCCTACCTTTACATCAAATCTTATCTGTTCTTTACATCAAATCTTATCTGTTCTTTAAAAGCCCAGCTCAAACATTACATGTAGAAAATTTTTCTACAAATCTCTTTACATCAAATCTTATCTGTTCTTTAATTTTTTTTTTTTAAATTTATTTATGATAGTCACAGAGAGAGAGAGAGAGGCAGAGACACAGGCAGAGGGAGAAGGCAGGCTCCAAGCACCGGGAACCTGATGTGGGATTCGATCCAGGGTCTCCAGGATCGCGCCCTGGACCAAAGGCTGGCGCCAAACCGCTGCGCCACGCAGGGATCCCTTATCTGTTCTTTAAAAGCCCAGCTCAAACATTACATGTAGAAAATTTTTCCTAAATACTTCAGTTGAAAATAAACTTTTCCTCCTGTTCAATATGTTAAAGTACAGCCTTTTTTCATATTTAACTCTAATTTTTGTATATGTTAGATATTAATAATATATCCCTTGGCTGTCTTTTTTTATTATAAATGTCTTGGGGAAACTATCCATGTTTATATTCCTATATTTATCCATTATATCATCTAGCACAAGAGCCTTTCACTTGCTGTGTGTTTTGTAAATATTGATTTAATGAAATAGTGAAGATCATATATAACTATGACTATGAGAACAAAATACCTTAGGTAGGTATAATAGAGTGGTAAGAATAAAGACTCTGGAACCAGACTGCTTTCTCAGTCTAGTAGAAGATACCAATATTAAATAAAAACCCAAATAGAAATGGAGATTCTGAAAAGATAAAAAATTGTCAAACGTTTGTCAGGAAATAATGTTAAGCACAAGTTTCAGAAAAACCCATAAAGACTAAATAATTGACAATCTTTGTATTATTTTTATTTACTTTTTTAAAGATTTTTATTTATTCATGAGAGACACACACACAGAGAGAGAGGCAGAGACATAGGTAGAGGGAGAAACAGGGTCCCTGCAGGGAGCCTAATGTGGGAATTGATCCCAGGACCCCAGGATCATGACCTGAACCAAAGGCAGATGCTCAACCACTAAGCCACCCAGGTGCCCCAGTCTTTGTAATTTTTAATGTTATATCTCTCATTAAACATATTAAAGATATTTTTGACTATTTAATATTGTTGCATAGTATGGAAATACAGAAAGATATGATTACATCTTCCCCCTCCCCCCCATCCCCATCAGGATCATAGAGTCTCAAAAAGTAATATATTTATAATGGAAGAAACAGGATAATAGTGAATAGTTTATTATTAGCTACCAAAAAATGTGTTAGGTAATTTATTTTGGGAGTAACTTCCTACTGTTTTCTATAATAGCTGTACCAAATTATGTTCCCATCAATAGTACACAAGGGTAACCTTTCCTCTACATCCTCACCAACATTTCTGATTTCTTATTTTTTTGATAATAGCCATTACAACAGGTATAAGATGATATATCATTGTGGTTTTGTTTTGGATTTCCCTGATAATCAATGATGAAAGTATCTTTTTGTGTATGTGTTGGCTATATATCTCCTTTGGAAAAATGTCTATTCATACCCTCTTTTTTTTAATCAGATTTTTTTATTTTACTGTTGAGTTTTTACTGTCGAGTTTTTTACTGTTGAATATTAGTTTTTCATGTATTTTGGATATTAACCTCTTATCAGTTATATAATTTTCAAATTTTTTCCCCTGTTCAGTAGGTTGCCTTTCAATTTTGTCGATGTTTTCCTTTGCAGTCTAAAGCTTTTAGTTTAATGTAGTCCCACTTGCTTATTTTTGCTTTTGTTGCCTTTGCTTTTGGAATTGGATCCAAAAAATCATTACCAAGCAGATGTCGAGTTAACAGTACACGGTGAATGAAGGGGGTGGAAAGGAACAAACTCTTTCAAAAACACCAATTTACAACAATGGCCTGAGGGAAACATAGTAGAATAAATTCCTACAGCATACTTGTTAAATTGTATGACTATGAATTTCATTCTATCTGGAAATATCTTAGACAGGCATAGTCAAGTTCCAGGAAACTTCTATATTAGAGAAAAATTTTAGGAAAGTTTTCATATACTATTGATATAAGTAAAATTCTCTTAAATAATTCTTTTTTAAAATATGAAAAAAAATTCAGTGATTATTAGCCTGGATTAGAATTTTTATATTTCAGGAAGCAAGGTAGCTTAATGCCTTTTTAATGAGATATCAACCTGACATGCCAACTGAAGTTCAACCAATAACATTGATTTAAAAAAAAGGAAGCTCTCTAAGACAATCATTTTGTTCCCTATAGAATTACCAGAGGTTATTTATTGTTAATGAATCAGTTGTTTTTTTCCTTTGGTGTCAGTAACATACTGACATGACATGCCCATCATGAAAACCTGACCAATAGTCATTTATTTTATTTTCATTAAGTTTCTAGTTAATATAACTTAGATAAAACTGAGAGACTGCATATGTTCTCAATAAGGCAATTTTGCTGGTTAGGTTTCCCTTCTCTATGTCACCTATTCTAACTTGCATTTATTGCACTGTATTTGGAAATTAGATTGTACTCAGGGAGTTTCATCTTGGTTTCTAATTTTCTAGCACAGGCCTGGTGCTTGGCAGAAATTCAGTAAATTTTGGATTGAAATACTTGCCAACATAGTGGCAACTAGAGTCAGTTCAGTTCCATGTGTATTTGCCAACCTCTATGTGCTTGTCTACTTATAGTAGACAAATCTAAAACACTGAAGTGTTTTAGATAGGAGTAGGGATAGGATGTTAAGGAATTGATCCAAACATCAAGGCAATTCCTTCCTTACGAGGAT